>NC_047655.1:6547841-6552607 GCF_902201215.1 Prunus dulcis | reverse complement strand
CCCCTCAACCCAAACAACCGCCGAAGCCGAGCTAGTAGTCCAAATCGCGTCCCTGTGAAAGGACATGGCTAGGCTTCAGGAACACAACCACCTTCTTTCGTCCAAAGTGGACGAAACCCAGCAGCTGCTGCACCAGCAGCACACGCAGAACATCCAGACAACTCACTCTTCCAAGAGCTTGCAAACCCCTCATAGGAGGAGGAAGTACGGAAAGGTAGCAAGGGCAACGCCCGCGCCTTCCAAACAGTTGGTGGTGCCGACACCCAGGGATCAACCACACGTCCCAAAGAAGGTCTATTCCGATTGCCGACATCGGCTTAACGATCGAGAGGCAGAGAGACAGAGGTCTCCGATCAGGATTAACGCTCGACTAAAGGAATCCCGGATGAACGTCTTAGGAAGCAAGTCGCCTATTCGGAGGGTCAGAGGGCTGGACTCCGCAGAGGAGTCGGCATCCGAATACATCCCTTCCAAGACGCAAACTCCCACCTACAGTTCTGCAACGCCTTCTCGATACTCGGGGGATAATTCAGTAAGCCCGCGAAGACGCTCGGAAGACTATGGTTCCGAGGAAATCCCAAGCCGGGACCCTGTTGTCCGACTCCTTTTTCAGAAAGTCCAGAAAATGAAAAACGACAAAGCTCGCTCCCAAGAACCGGAATGGGGAAAGCTTCGGCCCGGACCATTCACCAGACGCATCCGGCGTTCTCGGTAGGATAGGGAAGTGCAGCAACTGCGTATACCGTTCTATACTGGAACCGAGGACCCTTTAACCCACCTTCATTCATTTCAGTCCGCCATTGGATGCAAGGGCCTGAGCGATGAGGGGCAGTGCCTACTATTCCCATCTTCCCTTACCGAAGCAGCCCTGAACTGGTTCTACCGGTTGAAACCGGAAACGATAGATTCTTTTGACGAGCTGAAACAAATTTTCCTCAATCACTTCATGATCCAAACGGACCGTCTTTACTCTGCCGATGATCTGTACACGATTCGGCAAAGGGAGGACGAACCATTGAGAGAGTACGCGGCGCGCTTCAGTCACGAATACTCGAGGTGTCCGGAAACAGACGATAGGGCAGCCTACGGCGCCTTCAAGAGTGGCCTTCGGTCCTCGCACTTCCGATACCTAGTACACAGCAGCAACTGGCGCACGTATGACGAACTGATGAAGCAGGCAGCAGTCCACGCCAAGGCCGAATACTTCAACTCGAAACCCAGTGTTTTGGCACGCCGAGAGGATACATAACCAAATGCTTATCCGGCGAAGACACCGTCCTACGAGAGGGTAGACTCATATTCGGCAGACCATAAGAGGCAAGACAACCGTGCCGATCGAAGAGACCAGCCGAAGAAGGGAAAAGGGCGGTATGGTCGCAACGACAACCGAGGACCCCTACCTAATCGTGACCACGGCAACGAGGTCTTTACCCTATTGAATACCACCTATGAGGCCGTTCTGATGAACGAACAAGAAATAATACCAAAACCGAATCTGCGAAGACCCAATCGGCAAGACAACCGGGATACCGGTAAATTCTGCCGATACCATCAGCACAACAGCCACAATACGGAAGATTGTATAAGCCTGAGAAAGATTGTCGAACGGCTGATCAGGGAGGGGAGGCTAGATCAGTATATCGCCCGGCAGCCACCGGCGCCGGTGCCGAACCCAACTCGGCAGATAAACATGATAAGCACTATCAGCGGTGGCCCCACCGTTGCAGGCATGAGCAACCGTTTGATGAAGCAATACGTGCGCGCCGCACAGTTTCCCCAGGTGTTCGGCATAGAGGTAAATCTGCACCAGGAAGTACCAAAAGTCCATTGGGAACCGATCACATTTTGCGAAGAGGAGGAAGAGGGAGTCCTCTATCCCCACGACGACCCAATGATCATCCGAGCAGAAATTGCCGACTACGACGTAGGACGAGTATTGATCGATACCGGGAGTTCCGTAAGCGTGATTTTTGCCGAAGCTTTCAGAGAAATGGGAATAAATGACAACCAGGTCAACCGACAGTTAACACCTTTGTTGAGTTTCTCTGGGGACCTGGTCCAACCGGTCGGTAGCGTAAAACTGCCAATTACCTTCGGTACTGCGCCAAGGAAAACAACGACATACGATCAGTTCCTCATCGTTGACTGCCCGACAGCGTACAACGTCATCGTTGGCCGAACGGCACTTACGAGGGTTAAGGCGCATCTTTCGCCCCACATGCTATTGATGAAATTCCCAACCCCGAACGGCACGGGAGTAGTCCGAGGAAACCAGTTATGTGCGCGGACTTGCTACGCCACGGCTCTCAAGGCAACCTCTTTCAAACTCCCCGACGAAACCATGTCTGTACAGGGGGTACCAAACGGTACGGGGCCAGTTGACGACCCAAGAGATGAATCCCCGACCCCACACACACAGCCCACCGAGGAATTGGAGACGGTAACCTTGAGCGATGAACATCCCGATCGTCAGATTAGGATCGGCACAAGACTCACTACTGACCTCCGAACGCAATTCATAAATTTCTTGCGACACCATTCGGAAGTGTTTGCATGGTCTTACGAGGACATGCCCGGCATCGCCCCAGAGGTCATTAGCCATAAACTCAGCATTTCCCCCGCTTATAAGCCTGTAAGGCAGAAGCGCCGATCGTACGACGCCGAACGATACGAGGCCATGCGTACAGAGGTCGATAAACTTCAAACCATCGGCTTCATCCGGGAGGCAACATATCCAGTATGGCTGGCAAATTCTGTGATGGTCAGAAAGGCCACAGGCGGGTGGCGAATGTGCCAAGACTATACCGATCTCAACAAGGCCTGCCCGAAGGACAGCTTTCTGTTACCACGGATAGACCAGCTTGTGGACGCCACTGCTGGCCACAAATTGCTGAGCTTCATGGACGCCTATTCCGGCTACAATCAGATATTCATGCACCCTCCCGATAGCAAACACACCGCATTCATAACGGACAAAGGGTTGTACTGTTACAATGTCATGCCGTTCGGTCTGAAGAACGCAGGGGCAACATATCAAAGGCTTGTCAACAAAATCTTCGCCGGATACATCGGCAACATCATGGAGGTTTACGTTGACGACATGTTGGTAAAAAGCAGAACTGCCGAAGAACATCTGCAAAATTTATCAATCATGTTCGGCATACTGAAAGACTACCGGATGAGACTGAACCCGAAGAAATGCGCCTTCGGTGTATCTTCCGGGAAATTCCTCGGCTTCATGATCAGTCAGAGGGGGATCGAAGCGAATCCCGAGAAAATAAAAGCAATCATCGATATGGAGAGGCCGAAGACGACGAAGGACATTCAAAGCCTTACCGGACGCGTGGCCGCCTTGACCCGCTTCATATCGAAAGCTACCGATAAATGTGTACCGTTCTTTAAAGCCTTGAATGGGGGCAAACAGAGTATCATATGGACTGCCGAATGTGATAAGGCATTTCAAGACTTAAAGAACTACATGAGCAAAGCCCCCTGTTGTCAAAACCACTGCCTGGGGAAATTCTCTGCCTATACCTTTCGGTATCCAGCACTGCCGTCAGTTCGGTATTGATACGAAAACCAGAAAAAGCAGAGTTATTGATTTTCTATGTCAGTAAGGCACTCTAGAGTGCTGAACTTCGGTATCCCCCATTGGAGCAGCTTGCACTAGCCCTTGTTGTCTCGGCACGAAGACTTCGGCCATACTTTCAAGCGCACGGAATCAAAGTCTTGACCAACCAACCGCTCCGGCAAGTGCTCCAAAAACTAGAAATTTCTGGCCGATTGATCAAGTGGGCGATCGAGCTCGGAGAATTCGACATACAGTTCGTTCCGAGGCCCGCCGAAAAGGGCCAGGCTATTGCCGATTTCATCTCCGAGCTTACCCCATCAACAGCACAGCCGACGCCCGAGACGGTGACCGAAACTGGATTGCCGAATGAGCTAGACGCCGAACGCTTTGACACCTCAACTCCCGTATGGGGTCTGCACGTCGATGGTTCGGCAAACCAACAAGGATGCGGAGCAGGCTTGGTACTGACAACCCCGGACGGACTCAAGATCGAGTACGCCCTCCGATTCGACTTCCGAACCTCCAACAATGAAGCGGAATATGAAGCTCTCTTGGCCGGCCTTCGGTTAGCCAAGAGCATGAATGCAAAACAAATAAGAATTCACAGCGACTCCCAGCTCATCGTGAACCAGGTAACGGCAGACTTCGCCGCCAAGGATGCCTCCATGCACGCCTACCTTTCAACCGCCCATCAGCTACTCCAAAGCTTCCAAGCCTACAAGATCAAACAGATCCCCAGAGGCGAAAACAGCCATGCCGATGCACTGGCGCGCCTGGCTTCGGCGATAAACGACAAGGTCGGAAGAAAGGTACCGGTGGAGATTCTTGCCCAACCGAGTACGGTAGCCTCCGAAACGTGTACCGTACGGTATGAGGATACATGGATGTCTCATATCTACTTGTACCTGACGAACGGCACCCTTCCTGAAGATAAGGCCCAGGCCCGGAAGCTTAGATACCGATCAGCAAGGTACACTGTCATCAACAATGTGCTTTACAAACGTGGCTACACCACCCCATATCTCAAATGCCTTACGGCAGAACAGGGGGACTACGTCCTTCGGGAGATCCATAACGGTGTGTGTGGCGACCATTCCGGGTCCCAATCCCTCGCCTACAAAGCCTTTCGGCAGGGATACTTTTGGCCGACCATGCATCAGGACGCTAATTCACTAGTGAAGAGATGTGATAAATG
>NC_047655.1:6398900-6547449 GCF_902201215.1 Prunus dulcis | reverse complement strand
TGAAACGGCAGCTGGACAAGGCCAAGGGAGCTTGGCCGGAAAAGCTTCCCGAAGCACTATGGGCCATTCGGACGTCTTACTAAACGTCCACTGGTAAAACACCTTTTTCCCTGGCTTTCGGTTCGGAAGCTGTGGTGCCTGTGGAAATTGGTGAACCTTCTTACCGAACAGAAAACTTCGCACCGAAGCCGAACGAAGAAGCCATCTCTCTAAGCCTTGATATACTTGAAGAGCACCGGGCACATGTCAACCTTCGGAATGAAGCCTACAAACAACGTGTCTCTCGGTATTACGACTCTAGGGTCAGACACCACTCATTTCGAATCGGAGACTGGGTCATGCGCAAGGTATCGCTAGCAACCAAAGATGCCACGGAAGGAACCCTCGGACCTTCCTAGGAAGGACCCTATGAGATCATCGGTATCCTTCGATCAGGAACCTACCGACTAAGAGACTCCAACGGCAAGACCCTCGGCCATCCTTGGAACGTAGAACATCTCAAATACTACTACAAGTGACCTATCCTACGGCAGGTCCGAACTGTAACCGCTCACAATGTATTTGTTCTTCAACTGAAATAAATAGAAAGTCTTCGGCACTATTACTTCAGCCTCTCTTTAATTGCTCTACTAGCCCACGGCTGCTTGGTGTCAAATTAACATTCGACGGCGTCTTTATTAGCCTACGGCAATAAGCGATGTTCGAAGTTTTTACGCTACAAATTCCATTGGAACTTATAACACATTCAAAATACGGCAATTAGCCTACGTTATAAGATGATCGGCAATTATAACACATTCAAAATACACGAAGGTTCAAACCAACATTTGAATTTTTAAAAAAATGCCCTCGGCACCAACTCGTTCAAACAACAATAGATAAAACACATGCATTCGAATTAAAGGATGCCCTCGGCACCAATGTGTTCAGAATAACATGAAAATTAGAAAACAAAATTTACAAGTACAAAGGAAATAAAAATATGCCCTCAGGCTTTGTCGGCGGCGACAGCCTCGGCAGATCCGGAGCCTTCGGCGGCATCTTCCCCCTCGTACTCTTCAATCATGTCCTCCGTCAGCCCTTCCGGGAGAAGTGGAGGATCAGCGATGAAGTTCAGATTCAGCTTCTTCCCGGGGTTGTACCGTTTGAACCAATACAATAGGTCCGCCATCTCCGAGCCCACTTCCTTATCAAGGAGAACAGTGAACTCTTCAGACGAGCAGTACCCCCGGATGGCTAACCGAACGGCATCCTCAATCTCTGCTGCCTTGGCCCGCTCGGACTCCTCCAAAGCCACCTGCACCGCCTCTTTAGCCGCCTAGGCATCCCTCGCTGCTGTCTGCGCTGCCTCCAAGGCCACCTGCATCTCCTCCACCTTCGCCCCCGAAGCGAGAGCCTGCCGTTCGGCAGCCTCTTTCTCCTTGAGCATGTGGGCATGGTCCTAGAGTGCCTTGCCCGCCTCGGCAACCTTGGCCCTGCCATCGTCGTAGGCCTTCTTCGCCCGCTCGGCAGCAGCGATGGCCCGTTTGACGCAGAGCCACATGTCCATGGACGCCTGCACAAAACAGAGTCAGAAGCGTGCCCCACTTGGCACAAAAAAAGAAAGGGAGGACGAAAGAAGAAAGAAAATCTTACCGAGGCCAGAAGCCGAAAGGCGCATCCAGCCTCCTCCCGAAGAAGCTTCTTCGGTAGTTCGTCGATCTCCGGCAGCTCCATCTGAGAACCGACGATCATATTGTTGACGAACTGAACCGTCTTCGCTGGGCAGGCGATGGTGACGGCTTCGGAAGGGCCGTCCTCGTCCTCCGCCGCAAGGACGGCCCTTGGGACTTCCGATCGGCGAGGGCGCTTGGAAGCCGGTGAGGCTTCCAAATCCACTGTCACCGGCCGCTTCCCGGCAGCTTTGGAGGCGGTGGCTTCAGTATTGGATTGCGTCGGCGCGGAGGCATCGGCAGCAGGCCATGCAATGGGCTCGGCGCCCAGCTATCGCAGGCGCCCCGCTAGGGTCACGTCCTCGGGGTCCGTCGACTGCCGAACGGAAGATGCCTCGGGCTACTTTTTCTTCTTTTTGCCCTTCAGGCCCATCATTAGGCGCCTCCTGGAGGACTCGTTCATCTTCTTAGCCTCGGCAGCCTTCCTGGCGTCCGTCACTGACTAAAAACATTTGGTCAGTTGGAAAACAAAAATAATACATAAGGAGAAAGGGAGCAACATATATACTTACTCTCGGCAGGGTTGACGAGGCCGGCTCTGACTAGGTTGTCGGTGAAGAGGAAGCGTGGATAAACTCGCTCGGCAGCGAGCACTCTCAGCCTCACCCTGTCGAGCTGCCGAATCTCACTCTGCTTAGGGTTCGGCTGCTTGAGTTTACCTGTCCGAAGAGAGAATTAGTAACAAATAAAACAAGGAAAAAGGAAGAGAAGAGAAGTCAGCCTATCGATCAGTAATTCAGAAACCTACCGACAATTTGAAATGTCGTGGGGACAGGGAACCGGGGGGTGTTCCCGATGGCGATTCCCAATCGCCGGAGAGTAGCACCCGCCGATTCCTCCACGACTTTTGAGAAGTCGGCACCGAGCTGATGAAGTGCCCCCGCTCGAACCCAGCCGCCTGAACCCAGCCGCCGTGATGGGCGCTCTTGGACTTGGTGATGCTGTACAGGTACGAGAACTGCTCTTAGGAAGGCTCCCCTTCCTCGGCAATCCCGAATGCAGCTATCACCCCCATCAAGGCCACCCAGAAGTTGGGATTGTACTGTCCAGGAGCGTACCCGATCTGGGCAAGGATCTTCTGCACGGCAGGCTGCAACGGCAACCTAACCCCTTGCAGAAGCACGTCGGTGAAGAAGTTGACTTCACCATCCCCTGGGTCGCTGAGGGACTCGGTAGGACCCGGAATCCTCATCTTCACCGATTCCGGAATGACGTACTCGATCCTAATCCTCTCCAGCTCCCGTTCGGTAATCTTGTCGGGCTCCAAGTAGTCGACCCCGAACAGAGTCTTCTTGGGTACACCCACCGGTATCCTAGACCGCTCCCGGTGGATGATCGTCACCCTCGGCCGAGAGGGACCAGCAACGCCCTCACCACGACCGGAGGTGGAGGTCTCCGGCTGATGCTCAAAGGTACCGACGCGGGTACCGTCCTTATAAACCGAGGCCAAGGGAAGCGGTTGCCCCGTCATAAGCCCCTTGCCGATGCCGTGGGTGGGAACGGAGTTCACCTCCTCACCGAGTATCTCAACATCGGTGTCCTCTCCACCCTAGGCCTCGAGGCTCGCAGCCCCACTAGACGTGTCCCAGCCAGATGACAACTCCTCATCGAACGCATTGGGCTCACTGCTGAACGACGACTCGCTATCAGACATCTACAAAAAAGGAAAGGGAAGCTAAGGCCGTGTCATAAACTACCATACCGACGCCTACGTCGCTACCTATGGTTCACTAGACCACCGAAGGAAAACCCTACTAACGATCGGCTAGCCTATGCCATGAAAAGACGTACAAGTAAATAAAGAGAGAATATTTTGGGAGTACCGAACGGTATCTTACCTTGAGTAGTGTGGGAAGATTTGATTGCCGAATGGAGACTTCGGAAATCGCCTTGAATGCCGAGAACTGCTGGGAAAATCACCTGGTTTGCCGTTCCCTCTCTTCGAAAATCGCCGCACAGAGCTCTCGCGTCAACTCACAATTGCAAAGTGAGCTCTGCGTCCGGAGCAACCTCTATTTATAGGGAGAGAGCTGCAACAATAAGCCTCGGAAAACCAAACGGCTCATAAATGTGATCGTCAGGCGTGGCTTCGCTAGCCACGTGTCGCCCGGTGGATGGTGATGTTGACTGCACGCCATGAACGGAAGACGAAGCGTCTCTGCACGCCAGGTACTGAAGACGAAGCGTCTCTCCGCCCTCGCGCCTCTCAGCATCGGCGACCCCTCGGGTCCCAGGAGAGCCTCTTCCGAACGATGGTTCCCGAAAGGATCAACACAAGCATCTCTCCTCCCCCCAAACGGGCTCACCGAACGGCAGGGCACCTTCGAACTGCCATAGAGAACTAAATTCCCTTCCGAAGAACCTTCGGAAGAGAACTTGGGGGACTACTGTTTATACCGGAAATAAACGGCCTATGACCACCGAACACGTGGACAGGATCGATATTTATCACAGAAACCCTTCGGCATGTGGCCTGCCGAAGCCATACATTTTGACTCTTTTGCGACAGGACACGTGTCATGCTCACAATCCGCTCCTACAGTCCCACATCGGAAATATGAGCATAGTGCACGCCTCCCAAAGCCTATATAAGACGACCCCTATCCTCAAAAGGAAAGGAGAGACAAACCTACGGTATACTGCCACTTGACCTGTCATCTAATCTTACTAAAACCGTACTTATTTAAGCATCGGAGAGCCTTCGGCCGGTACCGCACCGGTACCCCAAGGTCTTACCGAACGTGTCCTTTTGCAGGTACTTGCTCTTCCGAAGGCAAATACCTTCCGAAGACATAATATCACTAAGTTGGGCGAACCACGTGCCGAACCACTTTTTCGCATCAACAAAACGAAATGGAGGAATTTATCGTCGAAGTTTAGAGAAAGAAAGTGTTTGTCGAATTCATGGTAACACAGACTTGAGCTTTCTCAAGGAAACCAGTTGGAGCGATGCTGAAGATGATCAAATCTACAACTGCTGCTGTGGCTTCTTCTTCTTGTTGCTGGAGCAGGAGAGGTATGACTTGTCTTCACTCTAACTCCACTCTTGTTGTTTTCCTTAACAATTACTTTGCTTTCTTTCATTCTCAACCTTCTAAACCAATGAAATCTAGAAGTACCCAACTCAAGCAGCTAGTGAGAGACTTACCCAATATCACTAATCTTGGGGATGCTTTCAGTGTGTTCGATAGAATGCTTCAAATGCGTCCTCTGCCTTCTGTTGCCCCTTTCAATCAAATCTTGATCCAAGTTGCGAAATTGAAACATTATTCGGCCGTCATATCTTTGTACAACCAAATGGGTATGTCGGGAATTGAACTTGATGGTTATACTCTAAACATTCTCATTAATTGTAATTGCCATTTGAACCAAATGGGGTTTAGTTTATCTGTCTTGGGAAATTTCTCCAAACTTGGTCTTAAACCAATAGTCTCTACCTTCAACGCTCTAATCAACGGCTTTCTTCTCGAGAATAGAGTGGCTGAGGCAGCAGGAATTTTCAACAAAATGATTGCGGGAGGTAATTGTCAGCCTGAGGTGGTTACTTATGGCACACTATTAAAGGACTTGTGCATGAAAGGTAACAATAGTGCTGCTATTCAGTTGCTTAGGAAGATGGAAGAAAGAGCTTGCAAGCCTAACCTAGTTGTCTATAACACAATCATCGATAGTCTTAGTAAGGATACACTAGTTGATGATGCGTTAAACCTCTTCTCAGAAATGATGTGCAATGGTGTTGCCCCAGATGTCATTACCTATACATCCTTGATTCATGGAGTTTGCAAATTAGGTGAGTGGAAAGAAGCTACAAGGTTGTTGCATGAAATGGTGAGTAAAAATATCTATCCAGATGTGCACACATTCAATGTCTTGGTAGACACACTTTGTAAGGATGGGATGGTCCTGGAAGCAGAAGGCATGGTTGAAATAATGATTCAAAGAGATATTGAACCTAATACGGTTACGTACAATTCACTAATGGATGGTTAACTAATGCTTAGCAATGGCTCCGTGGTTGATGCTTTTAGTTATAGCATATTGATAAACGGATTTTGTAAGCAAAAGATGATGGATGAGGCCATGATGCTTCTTTGGGAAATGTCTGGTAAAGGGCTGGTTCCAAATACCGTTACTTATAATACTGTTGTGGACGGTTGTTGCAAAATGGGCAAAATACGCGATGCACTGTTCTCTAAGATGCAAGCTTGTGGCCAACTTCCAAATGTTCAAACTTATGCTATTCTACTGGATGGCCTGTGTAAAAACCGACAACTTTCTACAGCAATCCAATTGTTTAGAGAGATGGAAGGCAAGAAGTTGGATGTAAATATTGTGATTTACACTATTCTTATCTAGGGTTTGTGCATAGCTGGGAAAATTGAATCTGCAAGGGTTCTCTTTCGTGGGTTATCATCAAAAGGACTTCAACCAAATGCAAGGACATATAACATCATGATTAAAGGACTCTGTATTGGGGGCCTGACATGTGAAGCAGAAAAGCTGCTAACCGAAATGGAAGAGAGAGTTTGTTCTCCAGATGGGTATTCGTATAACATAATTATTCAAGGGTTCATCAATAACAATGAGACAGACAGGGCTATGGAACTTATTCAACAAATGGTGGAGAGGGGTTTCTCTGCGGATGCATCAACTACAGAATTGATAGTTGATTTACTGTGTAAAGATAAAGTAGATCCCGCATTGTTGCCATTGATACAAAAGAGAATTATGAAGGTAACTTGCCTCTTTGAAAGTTGAAACACATCTTCTTCTGACTATCACAATAGACATTGAAACTGCAAGTGGATTTCATTGAATTTTTGGTCTGAATGATTGTTGATGAGGGAGTTACTGAATGTTTTTCTTTTTAGTATGAGGAATCTTTACAACCATAATTCTTTTCAATTATTAGTAGTATTTTTTTCTTTAACTAATAGTTATATACATTCTATAAATTACCCCACAAAGGATGTTCTGCTTGTTGCAGTCTCTTGGGTATTGAGTTCAGGATGGGCATGAACATGCGCTAATAAGGCCTCATTGCAACTCAAATAAACAAATAATCAACTTATTTGACTAAGGATATTGATATGCATTGACTTTTATAAGAACATGGTCCCATTGATTTTTATACATCATTTTGATATGCTTTAAGGTGCATAGCTTTATCGGGTTATTTGGTTAGAGAATACCTCTAAAAATTTGTCCCCTATTCTATTCGTTAATCTTTTCATAATTTTTAGGTTGGAAAATAAATTTCATTAGCAAGAAGAATAATGCAATTGGTAATTGGACTGTACTTTTTTTCTTTCTAATTGTTTGAAACAAGGACATAATAAGTGGCCAACGAGGTCTATCACAGTGGAAAATGGTTGATTTACAGGCCAGTAGTCTCAAGTTCGTACCCTCATGCCACATTACTAGTGTGTGTGAGAAACTCTCTTCCTTCCTGTAGTATAAACTATCACTTGTATTAAAAAAAATTATATATTCACCCAAAAAAAAAATTATATTTATGCCCAGTTCCACAATACATATTAAAACCATTCGGAGACCAAATAACACACAAAGTCCAACAAATACACAAGAAAATAAACGGGCAAAAAAAAATATGTATGGCCCACTCCGGATTGTATTTCACTAATCCAAACCTTCTATTTTGTAGATACTCATTCAAAGATCATCTCTACAAAAAATCACTTGAATCCGATATCATTTGACAATTCAATTGAGTTATTGAAATTTTAGTACTTATAGTCCTTTTTTATTGAGGAATACCTTTTAGGGTCTCCTACGAATTTTTTTGCATATATGATCTTTGAGAGAATATCTAAAAACTAGACGTTCAGATTATTGAAATACAATGTATAATGGGGTCTATAAGTATGTCCCTCAATTGAATCTCTCTATATATATATATATATATATATGTTGGACATTCATCCATACAATAAAATTTTCAATTATTAAAAATATAAAAAATTAATAAACGTCTTGATCATTTGTCTGATTTCTTGGATGAACAAACTTTTGATCAGGCAAAAGTTAAAGCTAAAGTGCCACGAAAGTGTACAAAATTTCCTATCAAGTTTGCCTATAATTTTAGAGATGTTCTAAGGAAAAAAATTAAAAATAATAAAACTTAAAAAATAAAAACAAGTGATTCGACTTATAGAGAAACGAACAATTGTATCTTTATTTGCACTTTTAATTACTTAATTATGTAGGCATCCATTTCTTCTTCAGACCCAATTGATTAGCCAAAAAATGTTTAGTTTAAGAGTGGTCTCTGAACCAAGCATTTGCCATGGAGCTTCGTGCGGTCAAATGGTATGAAATGTGACTCATGTCGATTTAAAAAAAATTTGTATCTTGTGAATTTTAAAGTTCATTCAAAATAGATATCAATTAAATAATCTTTGTAATTTTAGAACATGGAAACCTTACTTAAATGAACACTGCATTCAAATTCAAATTCCAAGATGAGAAGAACTAAAGATTGGTCAAAGAATCACATATACACACAATGGTGAAAAATACGTCATTCGATGGAGAGATTATAGAATATTACGATAATACGGTTACATGATATATTTTATACACGTGTTATAATATAAGTAGATATTTATAGATATTATTCTTTGAAAAAAGAAAAAATAAACTTTGTCATCCACCTATATTATAACAGGTGTACAAAATGTACTATGTAGCTATACTACCGTAGTATTCTATAATCTCTCCATTCAATAAATTGACCTTCCAAAAAATAATAAAAGTCTTTGAGATAAGTTGTTTTAAATCACATAACTTTTTTTATTAACCATTAAATTTCATTTTAATACTAATTTCTCTCAAAATGAGAACTGGAAAAATTCTTTATTTTATTTTACGTAGGTTACTATTGATCTAGTAGAGACCGTGTGAGTCCATAACTTAGAGGATTAGAGCATGTGGCTATGAACCGCATTGTGTGGAATTCAAATCCCATCTCGCCTACATTTGATCACGGTTGTATTAAAATTATATACTTTTAATGGTAAGGAGTAAAGAGTCATTTCGGTAATAATATACTTTGTAACATTATTACTTAAGTTCCAAGTAACTGGTTTTTGTGCTCCACGTAATACTTCTGTACTTTTTTTTTTTCTTTGATTGCTGCCGCAGTTATCGTCACATAGCGTCGTCTACCGCTATGAATTTTGCAATGACACTTCTGCCCTCAAGAATAGTAGAGTGAATTGAACAAAGCTCCTAATTTCATGGCAACACAAATGGAATTAACTAATCAATTCGTAAAACATTTTGTAATACAAGGTTCCTTACACTTAAAATAATTTAAAATTTCACTAACTCACTCTTGGTCTAATGATATTTCTCTTCACAACATTGAAAGATGTCTTAAATTCGAAGCCCCGAATACATTGATAACAAAAAGAAAAATCCAATAATTCATTTGTTCAAAATAAATTTGTTTTCACTTAAACATTTCATCACCCATAATATATATATATATATATAAGGACAGAATTATTCATAGGCCTCTTTGACTGTGTGAAGAGTATAATATAGATTGCAGAAAAAATCCCAAGATTTTAAGCTTGTGGCCCCCTCAAATATCAAACTCTGCCTCCGTCACTGTATATATAAAATTAATAAATAAAAACATTTGATCACCCAAGGGGTCAATGACCTATTCAGCACATAACCAACACGAAAGGTCAAATAATTTACCCAAAAAAACACAAAAGATCAATTTTGAAAAAAACAAGATAATAATGTTAACACTAATAAAAAAACAGCGCGAAATATCACCAACATTTCTCAGGCGCCTTTCCCAACACCAAACAATCTCACAACATTTGGCAGAAAGTCTCCGTCCTTCCCGTGGAGACGAACTTCCTTGTCCTAAAACAAGCTGAGCACAGTGGCAAATCCGTAAATTCAACCTAAATCCAAGGCTGATTTGGGAATTCACCATCACCTCCCAAAACTCAACGCGTAAAACCGCGCCCTCTTAAACAGAACTGAACCAGTCCACTGAAAATCAGTATAAAGCATAAAACTTCTCCCAATCCTCCCACACAAACTCTCAATTCAAAAAGTCCACAGCAAAAGCTCAGAGAAGCCATGGCTTTACGCAGCGGTTTTCCGCTGCTGCACCAGCAATTCAAGGCTCTGTTCAGGAAGAACCTCCTGCTCTCATGGCGGAACAAGAGGGCTACATTTCTCCAGCTCTTCTCGTCCTTCATCTTCATCTTCCTCATCTTCTGCATCCAGAAGGCGATCGAGGCTCGAAACGCGTCGTCCACGGCGTACAAGAGCGTCGCCGATCCTCCATCTCTGGTTTCGCTGCCGATCCCACCGTGCGAGGACAAGTACTACATCAAAACGCCGTGCTTTGACTTCGTGTGGAGCGGAGATGGGAGCTCTAGAATTCAGAGAATCGTCAGTGCTATCATGGATAATAATCCCGGCCGGCCCATTCCTCCGAACAAGGTAAGGAGGGATTTGGATTATTGCTGTGTAGAGCTTGGTGTTGTGTTTGGTTGTCGAGAAAATGGGGGAGAAAGTGTTCGGGGCCGTTTTTCTTGTTCTTTTGATTCTGTTTTGTTTGTTTTACTTGGGGAAATGATAACCGTTCGCATTACTTAGCCACGTCAGCAATATGGTCTTCGTTGGATTTAGACTAAAGGCATATAATTTGTTTGTTTTTACCATAGGCTAAGAATTTTTTACCAAAGGCATATGCCTTTTTTAACCAAAGGCACACGACCCATTTCTGCGAATTGATTTTGTTACAGCATCAATCTGATTGTTTTCTCTCCTGCAATTTTATTGTTAGCTCATTTAAGTATATATGCAGCATGCATAATACTGATTTTGGTGATGGATTGTGTTGCCTGAGCTTGGGATATGAGGGATCTGGGTGATGACAAATTGCTGGCATTGGCTTTTCAGATTTTAGAGGATATATGCTTTACTTGATGCACATGTAAGAATGAAAAGCCAATGCCACCTAGTGCAGAGCTGTTGATTACTCAAGCCTCCATGTAAAACCCCAACAAAGATAAATGATACGCCCTTTTGACCTGATAACCTTTTAAGACTAAACAATGCAAAATGCCTTAGAAACCTTGTCTGATATGACCTTTGGACCTGATTAACTTTCAAGCATAAGCATAGATGCAACAAAACCTCATTAAAACTAAGAAGGCTTGATTATATTCATATTCAGTTATGAATTTTTGTTTATATTTTGAATATGGTGACATTTGATATCTTAAGATTGAATTGTTACCATCATTGAGAATCAAAATTTTAGGGTTTGGTTGAAAAATTGAGGCTAAAAGAGAGAGAGGGGGGTTGGGGAGGGGGGAGAACAAATTCAAAATGTTAAATCTCATTGATTTATTCTTCACTGAGTTGCGTTAAGTTTCTTTCTTTTGCATTGTTTGTTACTGTTAGGGTGCTTTTGGTTCATGGGAAATGGGGCTTGGGAAAGGGGAATAACAATTAGGTGTGAGAAAGTGTGAATAACAAATATCATGTAATAACTTTTTATTTCTGCAGGTCAAATCGTTTAGAACAACAGCTGAAGTGGATGCATGGCTGTATAGTAATCCAATGTATTGCCCAGGAGCATTGCATTTTTCGGAAAGAAACGCCACTGTTATTAGCTATGGCATACAGACTAATTCTACTCCTGTTGCAAAACGAGGGCAATATGAAGATCCCACTTTCAAATTTCAAATTCCGCTTCAGATTGCTGCTGAGCGTGAAATTGCTCGGTCTCTGATTGGAGGTATTAGGCTTTGTTTCTTATAGTCCTGTGTTACTTGCAGAAAGTTTACTTGCATGATTATCACCCTGACCTTAGCTCTCATATAATGACATGTTCAGTTCCAAATTTTAGCTGGGTTGTTGCGTTCAAGGAATTTGCACACCCTGCAATGGAGATTTTCTCTGCATTGGATACAGTAGGACCAACCTTTTTTCTTGCAACTGCCATGTTTGGTTTTGTGTTTCAAATGACTTCTTTGATCACAGAGAAAGAACTAAAGCTTCGACAGGTGATGGCTTTAAGCTGCTTAAAGATAATGCATAACACTGTCCAGTTAAACAGCTATTACTATTACTAGCCTTGCTGTTCTTTTGCAGAATCAATTAATTATCTGGTGTTTTATTTGTTTCGCCAAGCAGGCAATGACAATGATGGGTCTTTATGATACTGCATACTGGTTCTCATGGCTCACATGGGAGGGAATCATTACACTACTCTCATCACTTTTCATCGTTCTTTTCGGAATGATGTTTCAGTTTGATTTTTTCCTAAAGAACAATTTTGCGGTCTTGTTCCTTGTCTTCTTTCTTTTCCAACTCAATATGGTAAAGACTTTTTCTTGCAAGTTTGCAATTACTTTTTTTAATTCATTCTAATTCTTTGTGATTTATGTTTTTAAATAAGCCTCTTGGTTTTATCATAAGTTCATAACCTCTGATCCGTCCTCTCTAACATTTCATGCCAGCTAGGTTTTGCCTTTATGTTGTCGGCCTTCATAAGCAAGTCATCTTCATCCACAACTGTGGGTTTCTCTATATTTATTGTTGGTTTTATGACCCAGGCAAGATTCCTCAGTTCAAGATTTATATATTAGGGATTTTTGGTTCAATGGTACTAACAAAATCCATTTTGTCATTGCAGCTTGTTACGGCATTTGGATTTCCCTATTCTGATAGCATCTCCAAAACCTTTCAAAGCCTCTGGTCATTATTCCCACCTAATCTTCTTGCCATAGCTCTACAGATACTTGCTGGTGCAACATCCACTCCTCAAGATATTGGGGTTAGCTGGAGTAGAAGAACAAAGTGTGCACCAAATGATGATGACTGTGTTATAACAATTGTATGTAACACATTGATCCTCAAACTCAAAACATTTACGATAGGTTATTAGTCCTTTTGATTAGTTCGTAATTATAATATTCTGATTTGAACTTTTATAGAATGACATTTATATATGGCTGGTGGCCACATTCTTCCTCTGGTTTGTATTGGCTATCTACTTCGATAATATCATCCCAAACGTATCTGGTGTGAGAAAATCAGTGTTTTACTTTTTGAAGCCTGGGTACTGGATAGGGAAAGGTGGAAACAAAGTAGAAGGTAAAAATAAGACTGGAATGCAGATTGTGTGTGAGTTTACCTTGTTGGATTTTACTTAATGCTTTTTTTCCTCTTTTTCATAGAGGGTGGCATTTGCAGTTGCATAGGTTCAGTTCCACCACAGGAGCAACTTACTCCAGATGATGAAGATGTCCTTGAAGAGGAGAACATTGTAAAACAACAAACTAGGGAAGGCATAATCGATCCGAACATTGCAGTTCAGATACGTGGCCTTGTAAAGACATATCCTGGGACCACAAATATTGGTTGCTGTAGATGCACGAGGACTTCACCTTACCATGCCCTCAAGGTAAAGAACCTTTTCTGACTTTTAGTTCTCAGTGAAAGTTGAGAGATTAAAAGGACTTCTCCTTCAATCACTTAGCCGCCTAGAGGAATATACCCCTCTAAGCTAAAATGATTGATATTTCATGATTTTCATCAGCTGTCATTAATATTATAACACTTGAGACAAAAAGTATAATGCAGACACAGCATATATGTTCAGGTTTGTTTTTAATTAATAATAACAATGGATTTCTTTTGAACAAGCTTCAGGGTTTATGGGTGAACTTTTCCAAGGATCAGTTATTTTGTTTACTTGGACCCAATGGAGCTGGGAAAACCACGGCAATTAATTGTCTGACTGGCATCACACCGGTGACTGGCGGAGATGGTAATAGTATCATTATTTTTGAGTTCATGAATAAAAAAATTCCCTGATGAAATCACTATGGATATGATAAATTGTGAACTGTCTTGATAACAGCATTGATTTATGGATATTCTGCCCGAAGCTCTGTTGGCATGGCAAAAATTAGAAAAATGATTGGAGTTTGTCCGCAGGTGATCTGCTCTCCCTCCCTACACACATACACACACATATGAGCGTGTACATGAATGTCTGTACTTCAAGAGTATGCAAGTTACGTAGTTTTCATCGTGGTGCTTCAACTTATTGATAAATTTAGAGTTAACTTGTCCATATGTTGCCTGTGTTCACAGTTTGACATTCTGTGGGATGCATTGTCTGGGCAAGAGCACCTCTACCTGTTCGCTAGCATTAAAGGCCTATCCCCAGCTTCAATCAAATCAGTATGTGCTATGCTAATTATTCAAGGAGTAATTCTTCCCTATCACTGGTTGTATGCCACCGATGATAGGGCAGAAAACTTCCTATTGCATGCTTTCTACTTTGCAAATGTTTGAACTCCGGGCATTATAATCTTTCATTTTTGTCCCCATGCTTTATGAGCTCAAGCTAGCAGAAAAACTGTTTGTTCACGTATAAGATGAATGCTCCTTCTCAAATGTAGGTTGCTAAGAAGTCCTTGGCAGAGGTGAGGCTCACTGAGGCAGCCAAAATGAGAGCTGGGAGTTACAGTGGAGGAATGAAACGTCGCCTGAGTTTTGCAATAGCCCTTATTGGTGATCCAAAGTTAGTCATCTTGGATGAACCGGTATGGAAATTATAAACTTTTCCCTGTATTTGTAGTAAAAATAATTTATTAAAATATGAGGAAGATCATTATGTTGCATTACTTATGAAGAATAACATGGGTGCTTATATGGGATACCAAGACATAAATCTGCTATGAAGATTAGCCTTGAATTAAGCTAATCAGACAATAAGCCTCAAATTCAGCTACATGCCTAATAATCAGAACTTTGTTTAAGCTACAAATCAGCCATTGAACTAAATGACCAATAATCAGCCTATGCCAACGAGAGAGTAAATCTAGATGCTCTGTTTATGTGTTTTAGTTTATGATCTGCAGACAACTGGTATGGATCCAATAACTAGAAGACATGTATGGGACATCATAGAGGATGCCAAAAAAGGGCGGGCAATTGTCCTAACCACTCACTCAATGGAAGAAGCTGACATTTTAAGTGACAGGATTGGAATAATGGCAAAGGGTAAGCTCCGTTGCATTGGAACTTCAATCAGGCTGAAGTCACGGTTTGGGACTGGTTTTATTGCTAATGTAAGCTTCACTGGAAGCACCAATGGACAAAGTCCTCCAAACAGTGATGCAGTTGCTACACCTCACCATGAGGCAGTGAAGCAGTTCTTTAAACATGTATGATAATTTCGAAAGCGATTTAAACATTTTTTTTTACGCATAAAAAGGTTAATTTCTAACATGGGAAATGTTTTGACAGCATTTGGATGTTTTACCAAAAGAAGAGAACAAATCCTTTCTGACTTTTGTTATTCCTCACGACAGAGAGGGGCTTTTGAAGGTAATCATTTCACTTTCTAGTATATCTTTTATAGCAACTTTTTCTTTTCAAGGTAATTACAGTTGTTTTTATACTGAAACTTGATACAAGAAGGATGGCACAATGTCTAATTCTTGTAGGTTGTGGCTAATAAAATGAATTTGAAAACTCTCATGTTACTCTATTTGCAGGAGAAGGAAGATGTTATGTTGAAACCAATAAATTTGATTATTCGATAATAAAATCGTGTAATGCAGCTTATGTTTTTCGTTTCGGTAACTTGAAGGACACATGTAATTGCCAAGATGGTATACGTGTTTTCATATATTTTGTAAATCTTCTGCAGAATTTTTTTGCGGAGCTTCAAGACAGACAAAGTGAATTCGGTATATCAGACATCCAACTTGGTCTTACAACTCTAGAGGAAGTTTTCTTGAATATTGCAAGGCAGGCAGAGCTAGAAACTGCCACAGCTGAGGGGAGGTTGGTCACTCTCACTTTAACATCAGGAGCCCCAGTCGAGGTAACCTCAATTTCTCTCTATATATCATTCTGTAGCGAGATACATAAGCAATGGCTATTAAATTATGTGTAATTTCATGTTTTCTTGTTTTTCTCTTATTGTATCTCAATGATTATGCAGATACCAGTCGGAGCTAGGTTTGTGGGGATTCCAGGTACAGATTCTGCAGAGAATCCAAGAGGGATTATGGTAGAAGTTTACTGGGAGCAAGATGATTCCGGTGCCCTCTGCATATCTGGCCACTCACCTGAAACTCCAATACCTCCTAATGTTGAACCAATGCCTTCTTCGGCTGCAACCTCACGCAGAAACTCGATACACCGGTCACGACCAGTTCATGGAATTGTCATTCATCCCAATCAAATCAATAGCACAAGTCCTCATTGATTCTGTTTGTTATTAAGATACCAGAGGCACATAACTTTTGTACATTTACTTAGTACCCCACTGGAAGCACATCGCCATTTACAGTTCCTTAAATAATCTATTCAGAAATTTTACAGAAGTTTGCAATTTATTGAGAATCTTGTTACACACACTACATTGCTTGTTTCTTTATGTATGTTTTGTTCTTGAAGTATAGGCCAGTACCCCAATTATAATAAGAAAATTTCAAAATCTAGAAGCAGCCCGTAAATTTTTAATTGGTTAGGTGACCTGTTGGCCATTTTTTCTTTTCTTAGAAAACAAATGGAAAGTTCATGTTGTCTTTCTAAAGTCAACCAAGAAACCAAAGGCAGCTTAGTCAACATATGACGATGAATTCAAACTTGGAACTTTTGTCCATTATTAAAGACCCTTGACATTTTGGCCGGCTTCAGATTACACAATGACCCTTGCATGTTCTATTAGCCATCTGCCTCTACAAAACTAGTTGTGATTTATACGAATAATATCCCGGGGAAGTCGCAGAGATCCATGGAGTCTGGTTCAGAGCTCCCAAGCGAAGTTATATGCTTTCAGATACTTGCCAGGCTGCCGGTCAAGTCCCTCATGCGCTTCAAATGCGTTTGCAAGTCATGGTCCTCTCTCAACCGCAACCCTTCCTTTGTCAATGCCCATCGAAACTTCCACCGGAACAACCACGCTCAGCTCCTCCTCACCACCTGGGACGAAGCCAAGCTGCAGCAGACCTTCTTCTCCATACAAATCAAACAAGGAAGTCCAACGCTCGTCACCCGCCTTCTTAACCTTCCAACACCACCAACCAAGAATGGGGAACGTCTCTACAATGCACTGAGTGTCAATGGCTTAGTCTGTCTTTACCTTTCTGACAAAGTGTTTCCCAATCGAACCGACCATAACCATCCCGTTCGAATACTCAACCCGTGCACCCGAGAGTGTATAATTCTTCCTCATGATTCACCTGCATACAGCGCCATCCACCTTGCACACCACTTTGGGTTCAGTCCTCGTACGAACGAGTATAAGGTTCTTCAAGTGAAAAGGTTTCAGCCTCTAAATTCTATAGAGGATATGAGCTTCATGTTCAAGATTTTCAAACTAGGTACAAGTTCATGGAGGAGAATAGAGGTTGACCTTAATGATGTCCCTTTTGATCTGCTCAAGTGCCAGTTTGACAGGAGAAGTGTGTGCGCTCATGGAGCCATACATTGGATGCACGCGTCAACGCAGAACATTATAGCGGTTTTCGACCTTGAAGACGAAAGATTCACAGCCATCCCACTTCCTGAAGATTATAACTATGGCATCCATGGCATCAACAATACCCTTGGGGACATAGTTGAACTGGATGGATGTTTGGCTCTAATAGGAGACAGGCACCTGATGCAACAGAACATGATGGAGTTGTGGATTTTGAGGGACTACGAAAACCAGGTTTGGGTTAAGGAGACAATAACTTTTCCTTTTTACTGGGGGGACTTAGGGTACCCTGTCCCTTTGTATACGATTCACACCGGTGAGCTGCTTTTGCAATCTTCAAGATTGCTTAGGCAGGATCCTGCGCAAGTGAAAGTGTTCTTTTACAACATGGAGAGTAAAAGTTTCAGAAGTGAAATTATTTCACCACGGTTGAGACTCTCAGATCATCTTCGCTTGAAGTTGCTTGTTGGTTGTGGTGGTGATAGCATTGTCCCCTTAAGACGAGAGATGGCCTAATTGCATCATCTAATTCTAAGCTTCAATTCAATGGTTGGTTATCTTCTAGAAAATTTGAAATTTCAACTTGGTGATGTTTTACCTTCACACTATTTGTCATGTTACTCTCCTTTTGCTCTGCTTCATTTCTCTCTCATTCACTACTTTAATGAAGACTGCAAACTAGGGAGTAATTACATTAATTATGGGCTAATTTCATACATTTAGAGTTTAAAATGTCATCATCATTATGTTATACATTTCTTTGTAAAGGTTTTTGGTATTTTGAAATTAAAAATTAAAAATTCCAAAATCATACGCTCTAAAATTCCTGCAAATACTGTCAGAGCATTATTTGCTAGTGGTTTAGAGTTCCATTTTTTTTTTTCTCACTTCTTTGTTGGTTTGCAGGGTGTAGGTCAGTGATTGTGGAAACAAAAAAAGGAGAAACCATTACAGTAATACAAAAGTTAAATAGATGAATAATAGAAAAATACTTCTTCATCGGTCATCCTTTCTACTTGCCAACCCAATTTGAAGTACATCTTCTCTTGTTTTCGATAAGAGCCAAAGCAAAAAAGCATAGTAACTATGTATTGACACACTGACAAGGAATATAAAATCACTGAGTAAATGTTTGTTTTCTTGTTTTACTCTTCAAAGTTTTAAACAAATGCCTAAAACAAAGCAGATTTAGTCTCAATCTGTCTTACTCTTGGCTTCCTTCTGGAAAAAACTATGAACTTTTGATTTCCCATCCACCATCTGCCCCTACAAAATTATCAACTTTTAGACTTGTACGGAAGGATAATAATATTATCCTAAGATCAATACATGGAAGCAGCTGCGGATCAAGAGCTCCCCAGCTAAATACTATTCACTAATTAAAACATAACTACTCATTAAAGTAATTCAAAAAATGAAATTCGGAGTAAGATGTTTAAACAGTATAGCCGCACGGCTATACTGTTAAAATTATATAGCCTGGTTTAAAATATTCTATTTACGCCGCTCGGCTATGCCTTTAAAATATTCTATTTACGCCGCTCGGCTATGCCGTTAAAATACTCTATTCAAAGAGTATAGCCGACCGGCTGTACTGTTAAAATATTCTATTTATAGAGTATAGCTGCCCGGCTGTACTGTTAAAATATTCTAATGTTTAATAAATAAAACTAATAAATGAAGAACGAAAAAACACCAACAGCGAACTCCCACAGCAACCCCAAATCCGCCGGCTACCAAAACTCCCACCCACCTAATCTCGTCAGCCACCGGCAACCCCCTCTCCTTCTCGCCACCGGCAAAGCCTTCTTTTTCCTACCTCTGTCCCCAAACTTCCATCTCCCTTGATTTCTCTGCTTCACGCTCGATCTCCCTCTCTCTTTCAAAGAAGAAGCCAGAAGAGCAGGGAAAGGAGATAGGTCTGGATTCAGAATCAAGTGGGAGAGAGAGAGAGAGAGAGAGAGAGAAAGGGAAAATGGTAACAGGAGAATTGCAAAACGGCTGCGTTTAAAACGGTTCCACCATCCTCCTCAGTCACTCCTCCGTCTACCTTGCAGGCTTGCAGGCGCTCCATAGCTCCACAGCTGCACAAACGGTTCTACGTCTACTCTTCTTTTTCTTGTAATTTAACTTCTCATTCTATTTCTACATTCTAATTTCCGGATTCAGAAATTAGGGGTTTAGGGATTCAGTTAATGTCTAATTTCTGATTGTACATAAATGCCTAATTTCCTGTTGTTTTTGGCTTATAATTTTGGGGCTTGCTGGCTTGAAAAGATACAACCAGAAAATACATTAGTGAAAAACTCTGATTGCATAGAAGATCTAATAAATATTCCAAACTCTATCAGAATTTTTTTTTTCCCTTCTTTGTGCTGAGGGGAAAACACTATTCTAAACAGTCACTTCTAAGTCTCTGTCTCTGTTTCTTTTTCTCTATGTTTTTCAAAAATATTTGGTAAATTGATATTATTGTAGCATGGGTTCAATTAAGAACACAGCATCCTTATTTTGTTGGTTGATATTTAGGGTGATTGTTTGGTGCATTGAGCATTACTTGTAAATTGAGTCTGGATATCCTCTAGAGGTCTTCAATATTTCCTAAAACATATATAACTTGAGGAAAACAAAAGGTGGGTTTCTTTTGTTACAGTAGTTTCTGTTGTATGTTCTAATTTCTAACTGTTTGATCTTGTTGTAGGATTAAATGGCGCGTAAATGGAAAGCGAAAGGTGCAGAAGCTAAAGCTCTTGCAGATCCCATGTCAAAGATAGTGTTGCAGCTTCAGTCTTCTCTAATCCAATCAGATGCTCGAGGAATCTTGTGTGGGTGTAGTGTACTTCTTGCTGCGGAAGAAGAACAAGCTCATCTCCTTGGCCGTGCCTACTTTGGCGACCGTGTTATTAACGCCGAGAAGGATAAGCGGTGGTTTCAGTTGGATATGGAAGAGGCATTTTTCCTATGCTATTCTCTCAAATGCCTCAGGATAGTGGGTGAAGATAAACGCCCAAAGGATGTTCAAGAGCTCTGGCAGTACATGAAATCCAAAAAAGCAGCTTTCCCTGATTTTTACAAGGCTTATTCTCATCTTCGACTGAAAAATTGGGTTGTAAGGCCCGGATTTAAATATGGTGTAGACTTTGTTGCCTACCGTCACCATCCGAATTTGGTCCATTCTGATTATGCTGTGCTTGTGTCATCAGAAGGAGATTGTGAAGCGAATGGGCGATTGAGGGTGTGGTCTGATATTCATGGCACCTTAAGGCTTTGTTTAGGTGTTGTAAAGGCATTGCTAGTTCTTAGTATTAGTAAAAATGGTCATGATGCTGCCTCCCCATCATGTTTGGAGAACTATACGGTTGACGAGCGCACAGTTTCAAGATGGGTTCCAGAACAAGGCCGTGAGGATGATACATCAGCTGATGTTGAATCACAAGGATCACAGTAGTTGAAAGTGGAACTAGCTCAGTGATAGCATAGAATCCTGTTTCTCATTTTACAAATTCCATGAGCATGTTGCAGGTTAAATTACTCTGTTTCATATCTAGGGAATTTTTAATCTAGAGTTGATTTTCTGCATTTTCAACGTAAAATCTATTGTCTTGTTGCAAAATGACATCTTTTGTTTTTTCTCTCAAGTAGATAGATGATTAATACAGAGAAAATAAAGAGCCGATAATTCACATATACAGCCAACTTATGAAAAAACAAGCCAAAGTCATGATGTTCACTTGTCTAATACAAATAAGCCCTAGTGCAATCCCGAAACCTTTAAGTTACATGTTTCACACAGTTTAGTTTCCAAGTATCAGATTCCCTACCATTATAACTAGAGTTGGAAAGCACTAGGTTGTGATTTTGTCATCCGAGCCTCCCCATAGGGTTCATCGTTGTCAATCCGACGATTGTTTCGGAATGCTGCACAGCCAATCACATAGAAGATAACTAGGATGATTAATACAACAATGTTGATCACGGATACCTTCCTCCAGCTCTTCTTAAGGCTGGCCAGAACACCAGCTTTGCAAGAGTTACAGGAATAGCATAGTTGCCGTTGGTCGTTGTTCCAGAGTGTGCAGTCAGGATTGGTCCCCATCATACCTCCTCCAGTTTCCCAAGTCGTCTCATTCACATAAGTATAGCCACATTCTGTAGGGGGCTTGCAGCAGCCAGACTGTGGACCAAATGGGAAAACAACATTGGTATTTTAGTCATCATATCAATAGTTAAAATGCTATCTGGTAAGCATAAATGGTACCCTAGCTTTTGGAGCAACAAAGGATAAGCATGAATTATATAAGAAAAGAAACAAGAAAATACTGACCAAAAAGCTTGAAATGTTGAAAACAAAAGAATTTGTCACTTAATTAACCCTATTGATTAATTACACCACCTTGGCAACGGAATCTAACTCAATGAAAAAGGGTCATAACTTGCAGACTAGTGGTCTCAAGTTCGAACTCTCATAACAACTTGGCAATGTGTGTGTGAAAGAAATTCCCTCTCCCTCTTCCTAACTTCGGCCACACACACACACACACACACACAAAAAAACAAAAAAAAATTACACCACATTCGAGTTACATATATGACCTTTCAAAGCATGAATTTACATACAAAATTCAACTTGAGGCTGATCATCACCAACTAAAGTTATAGGCTTCCAATGCCCTTTTTTGAATAATTTATAGTGCGAATATTGTTTTGTGGAACTATATTATTTTTGGCAAATAATATATAATAATGAGTTAAAAGTTGTACTTATTTATTCATAGAAAAATTGTTCCTTCTTTCCCAAGTGATTTTAAAATGGATGGTCCAACATGTGAAGAAAGTATGGAACATGGGTTAGGCCATGCATCAATATCTGGAAAACTGAATTCTTTGCACCTATAATTTGGACTTGATGTTCTTTACAGCAATAATGTGGACTTGTCGACAAAGAAAAATACACATAAGAAAATGAACCCAAAAAAGATTTGGGCAAGAATTCCAAGCCTGTAATGATTATTTCTTCCTATCTCTAACAGGGAAAGCACACAAAAATGAGAAAGGGATATACCACCTAAAAGAAATTCTGTTACGATAGAGCAGAAAAGGCCACCATCCAATCCAATGCTCCCAAAAGAAAACATTCTTTCTGAAAAAATATTTATTCAAAAGATTTTGATCTAAAGACAAACAACCTAAGGCTAAATAATTGTAAAGGGTGATACGATGACTGTTAACATGTATATTGATGACAAATTATGAAAATATTGGGAGAAAATACAAAAAGGTAGAGAGTTAAAGTCATGAGTGTTTCAAGGGATTACGTTTCTTAATTGAGCAAACAAATTAATCTAAGATGATTATATAAGCCTACAAAGTTAGGCGGACAATGAGTTACTAGACACCAGTGGTCTCACGTTCGAACCTCCGTTTTAATTTTTTTTATAAAATTGTACAAGTGGGAGTACTTTGGTTCTATGTTGGTGGGGTTTTCCGTCATTATCAAGAAAAACATAAATAAAACAAAAGAGGGCCAACAAGAGGCAATTTTCCCATTGGTGCAAGAACCACATATTAAGGGGCGCTCCTACCTCAAACCCCACCCATGCTTGTCATATTGCCTGTACCCATGTGCCATAACCTTCCTACGCAAATATGAAAAATCTAACAAATCTTAAACTGGATCTACCACTAAATCAAAAATTAATCTTCTTCAACTTTTTTTTAATAGCGATATTCTAAACTACTCTAATTCACGAAAATTGGGTGAACTCGGATGCCGGATTCTCCCCGGCCCCTTTAAAATCTAAACCACAAAAATCAGAACATAAAAAAAAAAATTCCTAATTCAAAACCCAAGCACTAAAGTGATCAGATTAAGTTGCGCTATATGAACACAACCCAAAATAAAATTCCTAATGAAACCCAATTCTTCTTTTCAAGCTTTTTTTTTTTTTTTTTCTCTTATTGTTCAAAAAGAAAAAAAAAAATCCGTGGCTGTAAATAAAATGAAACAAACATGAAAACAAATGTAAGTACATACCTGAACAGAGCTGAGCTTTCTGTTGTAAAACATGTCAGCAGTCTGGGGCACACCATTCACAGTCCTCCCCATCTTCTGGCAAACCTTGGAGTCTCTAACACAAGAGGCAATCTTTCTCCAGTTGCTGTCCTTAGCTACATGCTCCTCCAGCCAGCCGGAATAGTCCCCCAGATAATATTCCACATATGCCCTGTTCGTCACAGGCCTGCCTGATCCTTTGTCTGTGACAGCATATGCGAAGATGATGAAGCCAATCAGAGCTGCTATGATGAAGAACATGACGAACAGGTAAACCCACATGAGGAAAGTGTTCCTGTAGCAGGCTCCTGCAAACCCAGCTAGGGAAACCACCATGATCGAGACCCCGATGATGATGAGCGGCCATTGGAGGAACTTGAGGCAGTCTGTGTTGTTGGCTCTGCCGCTCAGCCATATGCCCCCTCCAAGGATTGGGATTGAGAGGAGGAAAGTAGCGAAATTTAGTAGCCCAATCAAGTGGTTGCTGAACCTCATGATCTTGGTTTCTTTTTTTCTTTTCTGGGTTGTTGTTTTTCTTGGAAGATTTGTGGATTTGATTCTTCTTCTTCCTCTGCTTTCTGCTTTCTGCTTTCTGCTGTTGCTGCTGTTCTGATACTTAAAGTTGGAGTTTTGATTAGGGGTTGAGTTAGATGTGGGTGTTATTTTATAATGGAGGTTTTGGTTGTTCGGAGAGTGAAAAATGTAGAAAAAACACTTATGTGAAATAGAGATAGCACTGTTTGGTGTTCTCCGTCAATCACAGACTACCACGCGCCGTAATTACTGTCCCTGCCAATCACAGACCACCACGCGCTATGAGAAATGAGATAAGTTTATCTGACATAACTGGCCATATGTTTTGAATTTGTCTTGTTACTTAAAAGTGGGCATTGGGGGCAAAATGGGAAAATCATTACGTGCAATTGAGGAACTACTGTGTTGACTATGTGGGTAGACAGGCAAGATATGGTTACTGTGTGAAGATATTGATTTGTAATTTGTTTATTTAATTGGGTTTTCTGCTGTTGACAATGACTTCCAATTTAATTCAGCAAAAAAGGAAGAATTTCAAAATACATAATAATGACTTTTCTGTAATCATATAAAGACTGAAGATATTTTAAGCATTTCATGTGTGCATGAAGCTCAAAGTTTGCTTCTTAATAAATATTCTATAGATTATGGAACTAGTGTTTGTCTGTCCAGGTGAGCCCGAAATTCGTGGGTCAAGATTGGGATTGGTTTCATATCATTATATATGAATTTACGGGTCGTTTTATGATGAGAATGTCATATATGGAATATAGATATAAACCTTTATATTAGCCACATGCAGTGGCGGAGCCACTCCTAGACCTGGAGTGGCCATGGCCCTCCCATATTTTTATCCCTCTTTTATTATATTATATATAATATATATAATTTGTAATAAACAACTTAGAATTTAAGTTAAAATTTCATCTAAAACAAATTAGACATGAGTCAATTAGAAATATTTAACTCTAAACATGTAATTATTGAATACTTAGGTGTTTTATATATTTGTATTTTCTACTTCGGCCCACCCAACTTTATAATTCTAGCTCCGCCCCTGACCACATGATTCATTTGAAGGGTCCACATATGACATCATCATTATAGAATTTCACATGAATTCAGACATGTAGATATTGGATTAGGTTTTCAAAAGTACCAAGGCCCCTAGATTTTTACTCTTCAAAAAGCAATGTTCTATGATATGATGAGTTAATTACAATTTTGAAAACATGGCATAACTTGAAAACCCTCTCTCTCCTCTGTCCCATCTCTTTCAAATCCTACATCTCCAATTGCGAAACTCAAATTGTCTATCTGCCTCTTATCTATCTTATTCTGAAATCACACACTTCTTACTTCTAAATCATGATTCATTGCTCATTTATACTTTCCCTCTAATTTGTTTAATCACTTTAAAGTCATAGATCCTAAGGGTGTGATTCTTTGTGACAATATAATAAAACATCTTTAAAATTGACCCAATTTACCGTGAACAATATCAAGTTAATTACAACAAAAATTATGATATTATTTGAGATTTGAAGCTCAAATAATTAAGAGCATTTACCTTATATTTAAGGTCATGTGGTCAAAACACCCTCTCCCAATACCGCATATAAAACAAAAAATTATGATAACCATTCAAATATCCAAAATATCTTAACCTCAAGTGTTAACACCTACCCAAAGAAATGGCGAGCTCCCCAAATGCCAAGCTCCCAATATCCCCCAAATTCTACTGTGATAGAGACTAGTGGATCCCAGCACAAGATATGCATCATTACCTGCATGTCGATTGAAGGTACCTGCATGTCGATTGAAGATAAAGCCAGCACATTTTAAGATTTTATTTTCACTTCTCTTATTCATCTCTTTCTCAATCTTATATCCTCACTTTCATTCTCACTCTCATTTTCTTCTATACTTTATCACAAAAAATAAAAAATAAAAAATAAAAAATAAAAAATAAAATCGAAATGATTATCAAATGAACTCTAAATAATTAATGAAAAATATTTTGGGCTTGTTTTTCACATGTTAGAGTGATGCCAACTTGTGCACTTAACTTACACAGCAAGTTTTTCTGGCCCCAAAAATAAAAAAGTGCACAGCTAGTGGCTGAAAAGAAGGAGAAGATATGAATGCCATCTGATTATGAACCTAGAATATTAAAAAGTTAAAAGACTTGGAAATTGGAATATGCAAGAGAAGGAACGTTATAGCCGTTCTTGAATGACATCTGGAATATGCAAAACCGAAAGTACCTAGAAAGTTTTCATAAAAATTAAAAAAAAAACCTATAAAGAAACTACCAAGTTAGTCGGTGCTACGCGATAAAAGTTCTCTGACTTTTTGGTCAAACTTATTTATATATTTATCTATAAATTTATGGGTTATTATTAGTCTATCAATTTAGATCTGATTTGTATTTGAGTACTTTAATTTTCAAAATGGTTCTCGTGGTCCTTTAATTTTAGTTTAATTAAGACAAATGGTTCTGCCGTCAATTTTGTAAACTTTTCTGTTAGATACAGGGGCAAAATAGTATTTTTATATCAAAATGTATTAAAATATGAATAAAAAAATTAAAATTAAACTATCTCTCTTCCCCTCTATCCCGATTTCTACTCTCCCAAACTTTTTTTTAAATAGTTTTTTATTTGATTTTCTTTTATTTTTGTTTTAAAGATATGATTTTTTATTCACTTTTTTATTTTTGTTTTAATATAAAAATATCATTTTGTCTCTGCATTTAACAGAAAAAGTTAACAAAATTGACAGCATGACCATTTTTCCAAACGAAACTAAAATTAGAGGACCACATTAGCCATTTTGGAAATTGAGGTACTCAAATGCAAATCGGGTCAAAGTTCAGGGACTAATAAAACGATTAACCCTAAATTTTATTTTACATTTGCATCCATTAAAATGTTTTTTTTTTTTTTTTTTCATTCTAGGGAGTGGGGGGATGGGAGAGTAATATATTTCGTTGCTTCAAGATTATCTCTTATGTGAATTAAATTCAGGTGTACTTTAGAGGGGAGGATATGAGAGAATTTGGCTCATTTTTCCACTGTGGTGCCATTGCCATCTATTAAAATGTTTGATTGCATTTATTTTGACAAGAATTGTTTCGTATTTCAATATTTTTTCGTATAATTAATTATCTAATCCAATAGTTCAAAATTAATTGGATCGGATCTTAAACCATGTCGGATTAAATTGGATCTGGGTGGCCAAGTAATAAAAAGGTCAATAAGCCCCACAAAGAAATTACTGTATTCTTCTCCTTGTAGGAGGTCATATTTATAATACAACGAAACTTGAATGGGCAAGTAAATAATAAATTCCTAAATCTATTTGCAGTAGGGATCAATTACAGGAATTAAAGTAAATCAATTTCAATCGCCAATACTTTAGGATCAATCTTGTCAAAATATCCGCCAATTGATCCTCGGATTTCACAAAAGGAAACTGAAACTTTAAGCAATCATCGTGCAATGGCTATAGCAGCCTTGTTGTCACAAAAGAGATTCATTGTGGATGTAGGTTTATACCCAAGTTCAGTAAGCAACTTTCTTAACCAAAGAAGTTCACAAATCCCTTTAGTCATGCCTCTGAACTCGGCTTCTGCACTGGATAAAGCTACTACATTCTGTTTCTTGCTTCTCCATGTCACCAAATTACCTCCCACGAATGTGAAGTAACCCGATGTGGATTTTCTATCTGTTACATTACCTGCCCAATCTGCATCTGAATAACCATCAATATTTAGATGACCATGCTTTGAGAACATAAGTCCTTTTCCAAGTGCAGACTTCAAATATCTAAGTATCCGAAGAACTGCATTCATATGGTCTTCACTTGGAGAGTGCATAAATTGATTGACAACGCTCACCGCATAAGCAATGTCTGGTCGAGTATGTGACAAATAGATCAATCTTCCCACTAACCTTTGGTATCTTTCTTTGTTAGTTAGAACTTGATCCGGATATTCTCCAAGATGATGATTCTGAACAATAGGAGTGTCCGCAGGTTTACAATCTAGCATTCCTGTGTCTGTCAACAAGTCTAAGACATATTTCCTTTGAGAGAGAAATATGCCTTGCTGCGATCGAGCCACCTCAATTCCCAAGAAATACTTGAGTCCACCTAGATCCTTCATCTCAAACTCCGTAGCCAGATAGTCTTGTAGCTGTGATATTTCCTGTTTATCATTCCCAGTAATAATCATATCATCAACATAGATTATTAATGCTGTTACCTTCCCTTTTCGATGTTTCAAGAACAGAGTATGATCTGAGTTGCACTGTTTGAAACCATTGTTCTTCATTGCCATGGTGAACCGTCCAAACCATGCGCGTGGTGATTGTTTCAATCCATACAATGCTTTTCGTAACCTGCAAACTGTTCCAGTCTGAGTAGTATTATATCCAGGAGGAATGTCCATGTACACCTCCTCCGTGAGTTCGCCATGTAGAAAAGCATTCTTTACATCAAACTGGTGTAGTGGCCAATCCAAATTAGCTGCAAGGGACAATAAGACTCTGACGGTGTTTAACTTTGCAACTGGAGCAAAGGTTTCTTCATAGTCTATACCATAGGTCTGTGTGTATCCTTTTGCCACAAGTCTTGCCTTGTATCACTCGATAGATCCATCTGCATTGTGTTTTATAGTAAACACCCATCTACATCCGATAGTCTTTTTTCCTCGGGGTATAGTCTCCAATGTCCAAGTCTGATTTTTCTCAAGGGCTTTCATCTCCTCTTTTATAGCTTGGACCCACTTAGGATCTTTCAATGCTTCAGAGACCTTGGTTGGAATATGGATAGCAGACAACTGATGCACAAAAGCCTTGAGTGGTTCAGACAGCTTCTCAGTGGATACATGATTTGCAATTGGATACTTGGATGTCTTGCCAATATCAGGTGAATAACGGTTTGGTGGCTTCCCACGATTTTGCCTGAAAGGTAATTGATATCCAATAGTTTTATCATCTAAATGCACAAGTCTAGTAGGAGTAGTTACCTCAAGGATATTCTCAGGAGATTGGTCTGTTGGTACTGTTGAGTTAGAGGGGGGGTCTTCATCTTGTTGTTCTGTATTGTCTGTAGGTGTGAGACTCGGATCAGAAATATCTTCGCATGGATCAGGTGGGTCAGGCAATTGATCGCTATGAATGGGCGATTGGTCGCTTTTCGACAGAGAGTAATCTCGTGCTCCAGACTCGGAATGATCAATCATTTCTGTACAAAGGAGAATTTCTTTATTTTCCAAGTTGCTCCAATTCTGCTCTTCACTTCGTATCTCCCCCTGAAGTGTAGAATTGGATGATGGGTCATGGAAGAACAGCTCAGATTCCAGAAAGGTCACATCCAAAGTGACATAGGTTCGTTGGGTAGGAGGGTGATAACAGCGGTAGCCTTTCTGATGAGTGGCATAACCCACAAAAACACAACGAAGCGCACATGGATCAAGTTTGCTACGTTGATTTTTGTGGAGATGAACGAAAGCCACACATCCAAAGATTCGGGGTGTGAGTACCAAAACAGAAGGCAGAGGTCTGTGTTGTGCAAGCACCTGTAAGGGAGTTTTAAAGGTCAGTACACCAGAAGGCATGCGGTTGATCAGATGAACTGCGGTGACAATAGCATCATCCCAGTGATGGCGAGGAACATGAGCGCCAATCAGAAGTGCTCGGGCGGTTTCAAGAAGATGTCGATTCTTTCGTTCAGCAACACCATTTTGTTGTGGTGTCTGAGGACAAGTCGTCTCATGGATAATTCCATGTTGTTGGAAGTAAGTCTGAAAGTCATGATTGACAAATTCTCCACCATTGTCTAAGCGAAGAATCTGGATTTGAGCATTAAACTGAGTTTTCATCTGTTTGTGGAAGGACTGAAAACAGGAAAACACTTCGTTTTTATTCTTCAACAAATAAAGCCATGTCATCCGTGTACAATCATCGATGAATGTGACAAACCATCGAACACCAGAAGGAGCAGTGATAGGAGAAGGTCCCCAGACATCAGAGTGAATTAACGTAAATGGAGTAGTACACTTGTTCGTACTCAACGGGTAGGGCACACGGTGACTCTTGGCCAAAATACAAGTATCACATGTGAAGTCGGAGTCCTTGAAACCTGAGAATAAATCTGGTATAAGATGCTTCATATAACTAAAAGACGGATGTCCCAATCGACGGTGCCACAACCAGATTTGCTTTTGTTTGCTATCAAAGGGATGTGTCACGCTGTTAGCCATGCCGGGACTGAAGTCATCGACATAATATAGCCCCCCTCTCTTAGTACCACGACCAAGAATCTCCTTAGTGTGAATATCCTGAAGCAAACAAAAACTCGGGTAAATGAGTACACAACAATTCAATTGTTCAGTAAGCTGACTAACTGACAACAATTTAGTGGATAAAGATGGAACAAGTAAAGTATTAGACAGTGTGAGAGAGGATGAGAGTGCAACAGTGCCAGCCCCTGTCACAGGATAAGTAACACCATTGGCATTTGCAATACAGTTCGTCGAGGTTGTGTAGTATTCAGAAAATCATCAGGATCAAACGTCATATGATCAGTTGCACCGGAATCAATTATCCAGCTCTTGGAATCAATCTTATCGGAAGTATGGAATCCATAACCAGTACCATTACTGGTCATATTGCATTGTCCTCGATCTGTAAGAGTAGCCCACCAATTGGGGTAGCCATGCGATTTAAAACAAGTCTCACAAGTGTGTCTCGGATCACCACAATATGCACAATCTGGTCCATGTGTCGGGGTCGTTAGTCTAGAAGTCATAATCTGTGCAGCGGAAGATGCATAGGATATAGGTTGAGTAGGAATTTGGATCGAAATCTGAGCCTGAGTCGGGGCCGGAGTTGGAGTCGAAATCGGGATCAAGGTCTGAATCAGAGACAAATTCGGGGTTGGGGTCATCATCGGAGTGGGGGTCGGGGTCGTCTTCGGAGTCGGGGTCGGGGTTGTCGTCATCATAGTTGGGGTCGGGGTCGGGGTCGTCAAAAGAGGATCCTGATTCTAGATCGGGTTCGGGGTCAAAGTCTGCATCTGTAGGAGTGAAGCCATTTGGGCACTCAACTCAACGATGGTTGGTGGAGAATGAGAGAATGAGTCGGTGGTGCTACCTCCATGAGGTTTGAAAAAATCATCAACCCCCATAGCAGCGGCGGGGGTTTGAAACTAGAGTCAGCAATTCCAAGATCGCCGCTCTGATACCATGCTAAAATATGAAAACTATGAGAGAATATTTGTTTGTGGGAATTTTCTGTGTATTCTTCTCCTTGTAGGAGGTCATATTTATAATACAATGAAACCTGAATGGGCAAGTAAATAATAAATTCCTAAATCTATTTGCAGTAGGAAATCAGAAATTAAAGTAAATCAATTACAATTATAATAGGAATTCTTGGTGTATAAGGAAAGTAAGTCAATATCCACAAGTCACGCCAACAGATATCTCATTTCATTAAAACGCCAAATAGGCAAGTGTATAAAGCAAAACCAATGGCACAATATAATTGTAACACAACTGGGAAAGAACATCGAAATTCAAATCAAGTCTAGAACAAAGTTCGCACACCTAGGTCACCACAATAATAATAAAAACTCAAAATAAAACAACACACATAGTCTAGTGTCCCCACCCTAAATACAATTAGAGCCCAAAAATAAGAATACAGCAAAAAGAGCATACAATCAAAAGCGTTTCAGACAACTTTTGGTAGAAAAATTTAGAAGTGCTTATGTGCCATAGAAGTGCTTTATAGAGAAGCACCTATCATGTGCTTTTTTAAGAAGCTCTCCCAAGTTTTTTTTTTTTAGGAAGTATTTAGATTTTTTCATAAAATTTCAACATCTTTATAATAAAAGCGCTTTTATTAGAAAAGCTTATGAGCAGAAGTGCTGGGTAGAGAAGCAGTTCAAAACAAGCCAAAATTAAATATGAAAACTTGTAAAATTGTAAAATTGCATAAAGTCGAGCTAAAAAATTTGAAAAAAAATAGTTTTTAATTCTATATATGTTTTATATTTTTCCTTCACCTGCTCTCTTTTTTTCTTCAATTTCTCGGCTTGTCATTGAAATTTGAAAAAAAACTGAGGTGAGGTGAAGAGACGGATAATAATAATATCCAATTCGGACGTAAAAGTCGAATTAAATTCAGTTTTATGATCTTTTCTCAATATACGACAAATAGTCCTCCCCTGTTTTTTCTGCGTACATGCCTCTCCGCTCCACCTCCAACAGTCCACTCCTCCACTCTCCAAAAGTCTGAAGCCTGAACAAACAAAGCAAAGCCTTTCTCATATACAGAGACTGCAGAGAGCGCCTCGAAAACTGCAACAACAAAACTTAGAAGAAGGACAGTCCTCATACTCTGCTTCTTGCATTTACAATATACTTCATTATCTCCCACAAGCTCACGAAGTAAGGTTGACCCATTTCTCTTTATGTCTCCATATTTTTTGTTTTTTGTTTTTATTTTGTAATTTTCTGTGAACTTTCCCAAATATTCTGCTCTTGGTTGTCTGCTGCGAAAATGTGGGGATACAGAGGAAACAGAACAGAACTATCCCATTACCATGCATTTTCAAGCATTTTGCTTCTGATGTCCCAATGGGTTTTCTTTTTCTCTTCTTTTCCTACATTTTCTTGGCAACCAAACAGGGTTAGTTCCGTTTTTGGTTTATTTTTATCTTTTACAGTTTTTTCAGAACTTTCTTTTGTAGTCTCAAGGATAATGATGTTTCTTTTGGCTGAAATCTGAGTATATAAAAAGAAGCTCCTCTGCTAAGTGATACAATACAATGCAGCTCTTCTTTTCTGGCTGAAGAGCTTCAGCATTTGCAGGCTTTTTGTCTTTTGCAGACTTTGAAAAGCAAAATCGAATCTCAAAAAGTTGTTCCATACAATCTACTTTCCCTTTCCCTCTTCCAAAGAGGCCGTTGATTCAATTTCTTCAGCTACATTACCTGCTTTATTCTGCAGATTCTGATTCCATGGTTTATTTTATTTTATCTCTTTTGGGTTTATGCTGTCTCCAGATCTGTTTCTGTTTGTTTGTTTCTAGGGAAAATAATGATACCCTTCCGAGAAAATAGTATTTTCTTCGAAAATCAAGATTTAGTGGGGGGTTTCAACTCACATAATACATTACCAAAAAGCTTTGAGCAGTTTTCAGAAAACCATTTTGTGTTCTTCCATTTTTAAACTAGTGCCCTCATTTCACGGCAGAACTGGTGGAGGGAACTTTTTCTCCCTAATACGAAACTGCCCTCGTTTGGGAGCGAAATTAGCTGACTATGTTCCTTGTTAGGAAAGGGGTATTTCTGTAATTTGGTTGGCTAGCTGTGATTACAATGATGGGTGTTGATCATGGTTAGACCCTGTGGGGCTGTGGTATCAAGCATTAAATTGGTTTGTTGAGATACTATTTTTTATCTTTTGGTTTGGAACGTTGAATTTATGTTTGGCACATCTTTGCCATAATGGTTCCTTTGTGATGATAAGGAGCACATGTCCTTCATGAAACCCATTTATTTCTTTTACATTAAAACATTGGATACCCTTGTGATTTTATCTCAACTGTTTCAGGTCTTTTGGGTCGCAGGCACTCAAGTAGTGAAGCTTAAATTAGTTCAATCTCATTCTCACCTTTGTTCCTAGAAAAGGGCAGTTGAATATGCAGACCCCAAAAGCAAGGTAACTTCACTTGCTCTCTTTTATGATTGGTATCTTCTCCTCCGAGGAGCTTGTTCGTATGAGGGGTTGTTTTGTTTTTTGAGGCAACAGGTAATGCTGTATACTTTTCATTATTGCTGTATAATCTAATGAAACTAATAATGGTGAAGGATACATTTCCAGAAGTGCCCACTGATGCTGCGAGAAATTGACGTTGTTGTTAGCTCTTTTGTATGCATTTATATTTCTTTATTGCGAGGAGCCTCTCCTTTAATTTTTATAAACTCAACTCTTTACATCTGGTTTCGAGTTTGTCCTATTTCTGTGGAACATCATACTTGTATCATGTATTCCATTTCCGTTTACCAATCTATTTGTGGCACTTCGACTGCTGATAGTAGTGGACTGGTTTTGTGGTAAGGGCCTTGGTAGCAATATCTATCGATCATATCAGCATCAAAATAAAGATTTAGCAACTTGTCGTCTCCTCTGCCTTTGAGGTTAAGCTGGGGCCTCTTGGCAGCTATCAAAGGAACGTAGCGGGCCCCATGAACCAATTAAGTGACTTTAGTTGCATAATCTCACGAGCACATTAGATTGAGGACTTATTGGTTTGGCAATTTGATTATATGGCAAAGGAATTTTATCATTAGTTGGTATCAGCATCATTATTTACAACTTAGCTTACAAAAGAGAAGGATTATATCACTGTGTTGCATTTGTTTGTAATTTTCTGTGTTGGCCTGTGTTTGTTATGTGGAATCTTTTCCTGGTGGTTTTCTTTGTGTCAGTGCGTATACTACTTATGTTTGTGTGGGATCTTTCCATTACTGCAGCTGATTGGAATTGTGGACTTGCAACAATTATGATTCTCGAAAGTTCGAAATTTTTTTAGGTCATTTGTTTGAGAGTGGATAAAAACTGGATAAAATTGTTTTATGATATGAATATTGTAAATCTTGGTAAATTGTTTTAAGCAACCAAACTGTTCATATCAAGTGGAATTATATTAGTTGCACGGAATATGGATCTTAGTTATACTGTAATCAGCAAACAGTGCCCCCCAAAACGTTCCATACTGGGAAAGCTGTTTCTTTCCAGTAAATATGGCATCCCTCTTAATATTGTATCAACCTTACTCATTTTATTATTTTATCCTCCATTAAATATTTTGGTAGAGACTTGCTCCTAAGTTCTAAATATGTTGCCAAGGTTTGCACTATGGGCTAGTCCATTTATCCACCAGCCACTGTAGGATATAAGTCAAATGTCAGTATTCTAGGATGAAATCTTGCAATGTACATAACCTGTGTTTTTCATGAAATAAAGCACAAGTTCATCGTTCTGAGAGTTACTATTTTGAATTCCTTTTGAATTCCCAGAACCTTATTAATTTTCTATCAGGAGTGGCTCCTCTGAAGTGCCTCAAAGGGTCTCTCCGCCTCAAAGGGTCTCTCCACCTCAAAGGGTCTCCCCTCGAGTTGCTCGCCAACTCAGGCCAACTGCATTGGAGACTGATTCTGCATCTACTTCAAGTCAAGCTAGAAGAATATCTAAAGACAAAAGCCCAAAAGTGAATGAGCGGAGATCACCCAGAAGTCCATTGCCTGAGGTACTTTTGAACGGATTCCATGGATCCTTCTGTTTCACAATATATAGAATGCTGTATAACCACAAGAGTGTACTATAAGCATAGTCTAAACCCGGGGTTTTATACTTTATATGTGCTAGAAGCTTCATAAATGCTTTAGTTGCAAGAGAACCTGTTTGGATTTTGAATAGACATAATTATATGAGTTTGCTTTCTGGTTGGATTTTTTTCTCTTTCTTATAACTTTGTGAGAAATGGCAACATATTTTTAGGCATCATATTTTTCTTTAACTTTTTTCCTTTCTGTTTAAAAATATTGAAGCTGGAGGCCTTTGTTTCTTCTTTATTAATTTTTAGTGCCAACATAAATTATGATGATATAGAAGGAACCTTTTGGATGTAGAGGCGGCAGAGAAGCTTCTCATTTCTGAAGAGAAAACCCTGTTCTGCCTAATCTATAAATGCAGGCCCATTACAGTACATGTAACATTTAATATGTTTCTTCAGTTATTCTTCCTTTACAATTAAAACATATTCATGGTTTTTGTTAGCTCAGTTCTTCCTCATGTTATAAAAGGTCTTTCTTCATCTTGTCTTTGCTCAAATGCCATCCTTACTTGGGTTCCTTTTCCTCATGTGTCACAGCTGTGAGATTTGCTAGTAAAAATGTTTGTATTGCATACATTGTATACTTGTTATGTGATGTAGAAAAGGTTCTAAAAATTCATCTATATTTTTGACCCAGAAGAAGGGCTCTAGTAGAATATCTGAATTGGAATCTCAGATTTCTCAGCTCCAGGAAGATCTGAAAAAGGCAAAGGACCAGTTGCAATCTTCTGAATCATGCAAGGAAAAAGCTCAGCAAGATGCTGAGGAGTCCAAGAAGCAATTACTGTCCTTGTCTTCAAAGCTCGAAGAATCCCAGCTGCAGCTTCCGGAGCTTTCTCTTTCTGAGGAAGCTCGTGTTATCAAGCTTCACAAGATATCACAAGAAAAAGATCGAGCATGGCAGGTCGAGCTTGAGGCTGTGCGGAAGCAGCACTCAGTTGACTCAACTGCCTTGGCATCTGCCATTGGTGAGATTGAGAGTCTTAAGGTGCAGCTTGAATCGCTAGCTGCATCCGAGGCTGAGCAGACAAAGCATGCAGAATCAGCAAATGCCGAGCTCCAAAGCTTGAAAGGAAACTTGGCAGAAACGCTTTCTCTTTTGGAGAACATGAAGAACCAATTAAAGGACAGTAAGGAATCAGAAGCTCACGCACAAGCACTGGTTGGTGAAACCCTACTGCAGTTGGAATCTGCAAGAACAACAGTGGAGGCACTCAGGTTAGATGGCATGAAATCAACAGAAGCTTACAACTCCATTGCTTCAGAGTTAGATCAGTCAAAGGCGCATATAAATTTACTAGAAGAACTTGTTAGCAAACTCAAGGCTGACCTAATTATTGCAAGCGGCAATGTTTCGCAAAATCAGACTGGTGACCATGACCCTCAGCAGGAATTTGTAGTAAAGCGAGAGACTGGGGAATCAAACCAGACTGAGGCAGAGCTTCACACCTTGAAGTGTGAGGTAAAACGTCTAAGATCTACTCTTGAAACCGCTGAGACCAAATACCATGAAGAACAAACTCAGAGCACAGTGCAGCTAAGAAGTGCTAATGAACTGGTGGAACAGATAAAATTTACATCTAGTAAGAGAGAGGGGGAACTGGAGGCAGAACTGAAGAAAACCAAAGCTGAAATTGAAGAGTTGAAGGCACACCTGATGGATAAGGAAACTGAATTACAATGCATTTCAGAGGAAAATGAGGGGCTGAATTCCAAACTTGTGAAGAGCCTGTCATGCCAGAGAGAGTATGAACTGGAAAAGGAATTGAAAGAACTGAAAGGGCATGTTGCAGATTTGAAGGCTCATTTAATGGATAAGGAAACAGAACTACAGAGTATATCTGAAGAGAATGACATGCTGAGATTGGAAATCAACAAAATCCAAATGGACAAGAGTAAAGTAAACAATGAGGTAGTGGCTGAAGTAGAGGCAGCAAGGTGTGCGGAGCGAGAGGCTCTCACGAAGCTTGGGATTGTGATGGAGGAGGCAGATAAGAGCAACAAGAGGGTAGCAAGGGTGGCTGAACAGCTGGAGGCAGCTCAAGCAGCCAATGCAGAAATGGAGGCAGAACTGAGAAGGCTAAAAGTGCAGTCCGACCAGTGGAGGAAGGCTGCTGAGGCAGCTGCAGCCATGCTTTCAGCTGGAAATAATGGCAAGCTCATGGACAGAACTGCATCTTTGGACAGCAGCTTTAATCATGTTACTGGGAAGTTTGGCTCACCATACTCTGAAGATATGGATGATGATTTACTGAAGAAGAAAAATGGGAACATGCTAAAGAAGATTGGAGTCTTTTGGAAGAAGCCGCAGAAATAGAAATATCGCCGAACAGGTTGATACTTTTAGTTTTGCTAACATCCATCAACTTTATGGTTTTTTCATCTTGCAATTACTTATAATCTAACTACATTTTTATTTTTTCTTCTGACAGATGTTATGGTTTTGGGAGAAGAGCTAATCCAGTTGGTTTAAAGTTGGCAATCTACTAAGCTTCTATTACTAGTGTAGTGGCAGCAATGCATGGATTATTTTGGTTATTCCTTTTTACCCAGAAGAGAGTTTATATTTATGAATTTTCTGCTATATGAAAAAATTGAGCTTTGCTGCCATGAGTTATGGAAGGTATATATGTATGTATTAGTTAAGGACAAATATTACTGTTATGGGAGACATTATTTACTTATTAAAATATCTGGGTTGGCTACTTCCCCTCCGTATTGAGCTGTTTGCTTAATTCCCTTGTTAATTGTTGATTGGAAATTTCCTCTTTATTATTATCTGCGTTGATTAAAAGTGATGATGTGCCAAATTCCTTTCTTTCTGCTTTATTTAAAGTGTCATGGTGCATTCTTACCACTAATGAGGCTTCAACCCAAGAGAAGCTGAAACTCCCTACCCAAATTGACTGTCCCTCATTTCATAATTTTTATTTTTATGGAAGGTCATTTCGTAAAATCTCATTAGCTCTTCTTAATTTGATGATTCTTTTCATTTTCAGTTTAAATAAACCAAGCGAGCGGGTACCTTGTCTTTTCTTAATCAAAGAGCAACTTCGTATTGTGTCATGTCATTTCAAATTTATTGTTCTTGTCAATTTTTTTTTTCTTATGGAGAAGAAAATTACCACACATATCTCCTAGGCTCCCAACATTCGTTCTATGATAACAAGTGTTAGCTATCACAATAGGAGGAAACTAGTGACTCGTGGATTTGAGTCTATACAACATTTTATAGATAAATATCAATTACTGGCAAGTTGCAATAACTGAAAAGAAAAAAAAAATTGTTTGGAAACTTCTCATTATACAAAGGGTACCAACAAATACAATACTTAATTGTATTAGTAGGTCGTATAATTTTCACCGTGCCAACAAGTTAAGTGTCAAGCAAGAGTAACTCACTTTGGCACAAAAATTTGACTCAAATTTTTTTAAATTAATTTGGATCCGGGGCAAACTTTTTTTTCATTTACCCGTCTACCCGTGATCATAGTTTCGGTTCTCCCTTTTCTCAATGTCACTTATATATAAAATAATAATAAAATTATATATATAAGGAAAATAAATGGATTGGACTGTGGGAAAACCTCCACATTCAAAGATCGTAGGCCTATGTGTAAATTGAAGTTTAGTGGGCCTTTCATTTAAGGCAGCTGAGGCCCATTATTTGTTTTATATCTAAGCCCAAAACGAAGACCTATATTTAAGTGAGAGTGATAAGCCCCTAGGGTTTCTCATTGCTGTTGGTGACCTAGAGCTCTTCTTGTTCTTGCGGCTCCGAAGCTCTTTCTGCTAGTCGTCGAGTCTCTTCGTCGGTCACCATGGGGTAAGCTTCCCGTTCCTACATCCATTCAATTCAGCTTTCACTTTCTGTTTGTTTTCTCTGAAACTAGTTTCTCGATAGAATTCATTGAATAGAATCTACTCAAAATCTCAGCAATATTAGTTGAATCAAATAGTTTATAATGAAGCTTAGGACTGAAATAGTATATTATTTTTTGCAAATTATTGCACACGTTTTTGGATCTTAGAACCGAGTGAATATGTTAGTTTTTCAGTGACCGGTTTGGCGGTCGAATCCATTTTGAATTTGATAAATGTATTGTTTGTGAAGTATGTGTTCGTCTATGTCCTTTAGATCTACCCGTTGTTGATTGGAAATTGGAAACTGATATTCGCAAGAAACGGTTGCTTAATTACAGTATTGATTTCGGAGGATATTTTATTTTTTCATAGAAATGTATTCGCTCAAAAAAGATCCCAGAAGAGGTTAATTGTAAATGAGAAGATTGATTACGAAGAAAAAGTAAACGAATTCGTATTCACATACATGATAATTATTTAGGAGTAAGAATAATCGTGGATTACTTTTTGAAAAAAAAAAATTTATTTGAAGTAATAAGACTATTCCAATTATAATACTCGTGAAGAAAGAGTCGTAATAAATGCGAAGTCCTTGATTTCGGTTTTCTAATTCAAAAGATTTTTATGAATTCTCCGATATTGATATAAAAGGATCCCTTTTTTTATTTCCGGTGATGCTTTTGTGACCATTTTTCCAGCAAATGTTTTCTTGATAAGAAGAAAATATTTCTACCCTTATGTTGGGTTGGTTCTGTAACCAAAATACAATTGAAATAAGCTGAACTCAAGTTCTAGAAGGCGTTTTTGTTAAATACCATCTGACTAAACTTGACTGACCAAAAATAAGCACAAAACTGGAATAGTTTTGGGAAATTTTATATTGATTAGCTGGGTTTTTACCTTGTTTATCTTCTTGTATTAGTTATTTGATGCAATTGAAAAAATCAGACTCCATACTTAGTCATGTGAAGTGACTATTTTATTGGCTGTGTTGTTGATACAAGTTTATTAAAACCAATCAATGTCAGTACAGATTTTAAATCCTTCTAGAAATAATTGACTCAACACTTGTAGCAAATTTTCGCAGGAAGACACGTGGTATGGGAGCAGCTCGCAAGCTGAAGGACCACCGCAGAAGGCAAAGGTGGGCTGACAAGTCTTACAAGAAATCTCATCTTGGAAATGAGTGGAAGAAACCATTTGCTGGATCTTCCCACGCAAAAGGCATTGTTCTTGAGAAAATGTATGGAAATTCAGCTTGATCCCTTATCCTTCACTTTTTCAACCAATCCTTTGAGGTCCGAATTCTTAGACAATAGTTCTTACATTTTTTTGGTGTTGAATTGTGCAGTGGTATTGAAGCCAAGCAGCCTAACTCTGCCATTAGAAAGTGTGCTCGAGTTCAGCTTATTAAAAATGGAAAGAAGATTGCTGCCTTTGTGCCAAATGATGGTTGCTTGAACTACATTGAAGAGAATGTGAGTGTAGTAGAGAATAAATGCTGCCAGCCCTTGGCTTTCATGTTTGAAAAAATTAAGTCTTAGTTTATTGGTTTTGGCTGTACTGATTATTGTGGCCACATGCAGGATGAGGTTCTGATTGCTGGATTTGGTCGTAAGGGACATGCTGTTGGTGATATTCCCGGAGTTAGGTTCAAGGTTGTGAAGGTCTCAGGCGTGTCACTTTTGGCCCTCTTCAAGGAGAAGAAGGAGAAGCCAAGATCTTAAATTTCCTATAAAATGTTTTATCTGTTGTGCTACTTAAACGTTTTGATTTAGAGATTTTGTCAGCATTTTATGCCTCCATTGTCAGTTGTTCTCTTCTTTCTATAATCAGATGCTTATGTTTTAATGGAAATTTTGTGGCTAAATATGTCCCGTTTCTTTGATTATGTTTTCTCGATCACTCCCATGCTCATTTTTGACTTAGCCTTTTCATTGGTTTTTGGCCTAGCTTCTATGTAGTGCGGTATCAAATCTTTTAGTAGTTTGCAATGTTTAGAGACGTGAAGTTTCTGCCTGCATGATCTCGTATCAAAATTTTGGTTTGTTATGTCACTGCGGAACGATCCCCTTTGCTGGTTTCTATACTGGTGCTTCTTCGACCTCTTCAAGTGTCAAGCTTTTTAGAGCTTTCTCATCGCTTGAATTCTCTAAACAAGTATGTAATTTTCTGATATGATCAGTCCATTTTACCAATACCATATTGATACCTTCAACCTTGCCTGCAAATCTATTAACAAATTCCAAATCCCAAGCAATTTCTTCCATATCCCCAATTAATCAATGCTCATTAGGAACGAGCGACCCTCAACATGAGATGGTTTCTTATTTGAAAATCGTACTACTTGTTGTTATTGGCACTTTAAAATGGTCATCATCCATTCATCTCATGTATAAATGCAAGAGAGAAAATGAACTTCCAAGAAACGAGAATGATTTTTATAGTGTCAATAACAACTCCCTTACTCGAATAAAAGTTGTTTACGGTGATGTTGCGTAAGTGGAAGCTTATCCTAATATGTTGTTTAACCTCCTTGTTGACTAGCTAAATACACACTACTAACTGGTTTAGCAGTGATGATAATATGGACATGGGTTTAACAAGGTGGGTGGTTCTATTCATTGGTCAAGCTCTTTGTTCTTTCCACTCCACTAGCAATGGATCATGTATGACCCCCTCACAATAGAAATTCTTGTACCTTATATATTTGGCACAGCACTCCCCACCTCCTTTGTTTTCTCCATCCTATTCACAATCTGCTCTGTTTCTGTGGTTAGCCCAACTTGGGCCAAGCCCAAGCCAGATATGGAAGCTTACAAATGAAAGCCCCATTTCTTTTGCCTTTGAAAGGCCCCTCTCTTTCCCTCTTTTGGGCTCTTAAGCCTCTTATGTGAACCCGATCGAAAAATATATTATTATAGTCAAAACTCAAACAACCCCGTTATGGAGTTGAGGTAGACCTACATATATACAAGCTTAAATTTTTTTTTATTTTTTTTTATACAAGGGATTGGAACTCGAGTACATAGTATGGAGCACATCCGTTCTAGTCAACTTGATCCATGTCTGCACATATACAAGCTTATTAAAATATATAATTAATTCACATATTAGGACTATATATATAAAAACATATTTAATCAACTACCCTGGCTTAATTGTTTTATATCAAAATTAGTACATCTAGTAACATAAGCAGCATCTAACCTGATCATCAATGCCCTTTGCCCTACAATCTAAACGACCATTCCATATAGGTATGCATGAGATGCTACTTACAATGCAACTCTTAACAGGGATGGTCACCAAGGCAACGTTTATCTTAACAGCTATGCCTGACACGTTTCTAATTGTCTTAGTTCTTAGTTTTTGGAAGTTTAAAAAAATATATTATATATATATTATTGTTTCGATGAGCAAAATTTTAAACTTTTGTTGAAAACTCTGAACATGTGACCACTTCTACCATTAAGAAGAGAAATCGCTTTGATGAAAACTTGTGAAAAAAACTAGAAATATCTGTTTTGAAGCGTAACTAAAATGATCCATACCATTTGAGTTGAAAATTCGTATAAAAATTAAATTTTGTTGGGGGGAGAAGATTTTCACTTTAGAAAAGCAAGGATGTTTAGGTGATTTTATTTATTTGGTAGTAGTAGGAGATTTCGTTATCTTGACTAATAACATGCCGTACCAATTAATATAACAGCTGGAGGAGAGCCTGATATCATATAATTATGCAAATTGGACAAATTTTGTAGGGCATGTTTGGTGAGTGAATAACGACCCCTTGTCGTTAATGAGAACTGTCATCTTCAGTATGACATGAAAATCTCATCAAAACCAAACATACCATATCATATAAAAAAAATCTGAAGTTGGAATTTGCATGTTTTCATTTTCTATTCTGAAAATCTTGTCGTCCCACTCAAATTCAAATGGCAGTCAATTTGGCAGACCAGTAATAAAATATGAAAACCAGGCACAGCTGCCCTAAACAGAGATTTTCAAACAGAAGCTGCTGATTCTGCTGACTATTATCTCACGCCCAAATCCTAACTTGGATTTGGTCTGCTAATAATATTAACAGAATGAAATCCACCAGGAAATTGGTGCCTCATGGAGTCATGCTTCACTGAAATTTTTATGCTTGGGGAGGAGAGAAGAGAACCCTATCAAATATATAATTATTCCTAGGTAATTTAATAATCCCAATTAAAATATTCCAAGAATATCTACCTGAAAACAAGATGTAATCATAGCAGAATATGTTGAAAATACCACTCATTCGAAATCCAAAGCCCTCTCTCTCTCCCTCTCTCTCTCCAACAACTTTGCTTTTCTAACAGTCAGAGAGTTCAGACTGCACAAACCATGAAACATCACTCTCTCTCTCTCTCTCTCTTCTCTCTGTCAATCTTTTTCTTTTTTATATGGAAATGTACATATGATTCTTTGGCAACCTCTGCAAGTTTCTTGACTTGGTTAGCAAACAAATCTTGGGGATTTCATTAGTTTTATCAACCAATAAAAAAGGAAACCAAAACTAAGTAAAATGAAAATGGAGATGATGATGATGATTCAAGTGAATCATATCCATATGATATAACATCTTAATGCAAAACTTAAAAGCACTAAAACTGACATTTTAAGTCTGATAAGTGAACAAATTAAAGAAGAAGAAAGAAAAAAAAAAAAAAAAACCTATTAAAAACCTATGCTTTCTTAGCTTTTGTTTTTCTTGCTGATCATCACACTAAACACTGCTGAATTCATTAAGGGTTTTACACTAGGGGACTGTGGAGAAGCCCATGCCAAGATGGAGCAAGACCATTCCAGCTCTCTACTCTTCCTGAATCACACTCATTACTAACCATATTATTGTTTGCATCTCCATTGAGCTGCCATGGGAAGCCCCACAAAACCCTGTTGCTCTCACTTTGAGGATCTCTTGCATTGCAAATCTCTTGCTTCATTGTTGTCACTGTGACTGCTGTGGTGGTTGAGTTGGTCATTTCCTCAAATGTGTGGAGCCCCATTTCTCCACATACCCCATTTTCAACCTCACCCAAACTGCTGCTGTTGCTCCCATTTCCAAACCCATAATACATGTTCTGGAAATTACCATTATGGGTTTCAAGAAACCCAGTCCTGAGTGCATCAAGAAACCCAGGTGCTGCAGCAGCTGAAGTAGTGTTCATGTTAAGGCCATGGTTTCCAAGAATAGAATGATCACCATGGGAAGTGGTGTTGTTGGGGTTTCCCAAAATAGAAAGGTGGTCTTGGTCATCAAAACCCAACTGCCCACATGACTGTCTTTGGAGCCTAGCAAATGCAAGGGTGAGGTCATTTGAATCATATCCAAGGGAAGGGAGAGGGTTATTGGAATTGGGTGTGAGGGGTTGTTGGTCTTGTGATCTCTTTGATGAGGAGGAGGATCTCTTGTTCTTCCTGCACCCACCACCCACTGGAACATTTCTCAGAGTACCCCCCTTGGTCCAGTACCTTCTGCAGGCCTTGCAGAAGTACCTTGGCTGAGAGAGGCTGTAGTTGTTGTAGTAGCAGAACTTGGTGTTTGTGGAGTCACATCTTGGGCACTTGAGAGCCTGCTCTGGTTGAGGCCTTGGCTTCCTGTCTTGCTGCTGCTGCTGTTGGGTTTTTGAGCAGACCAGCATGTCCAGTGAATGAGCTGACATTTCCTGAATTGGTCAACAAAAGTTGAAAATATTAGAAACACAAAATCAGACAAAAATCTAGGTATGTCAAGAAATGGAATAGTAGTGCTGGATATATTCTAATCTTAGCTTTTAAGTTACATATGTTACTAATTAAAATAACACATGTACCTCGACAGCTTTTTATAATGAGCCGTAACGGTTTTAGACTGCGAATCTAAATCACACATTAAAAATATGAACCCAAGTGAATTCTAGTTTAGGTTCAAAGTAAGATGATAGCAACATGATTTCATGTTTGCTTGTTTTTGAAGTTTTCTTGACACAAGAGGGGGATTTTAAATATATTAAAAAAAACGAAGAGTAAATTAGAGAAGAAGAAAGGGGATTATTATTTTCTTGGAAAATTAGACCCCATAACAAAAACCAAAAAGAAATAACTTCGTTCTTCTGGCCAAGTGTGAAAATTCAGCGCCAAGAAAATGGACTGTAGAAAACAGAAACAGAACCCCATGAATTTAATAATTTTCTTAGAATAGAAACCGCGTTATTGTAATTTGTACCCACTCAAGGACAAAAGAAGAAGAAGAAACCATCATTTATGCATAAATAACAAAAAACACAACTCAGAGATGAATTCTTCTTATGGAAAGTGAGTACTCTATGCTTCAATTCAGGTCAATATTTTTCTTCTTCTTCTTGAAGAATTGGGACCCAAGAACAAAGAATCAGCTACCAACCAGTAATCAGGTAGATAAAAAATTTATGAAGAACTTATGGACCATGCTAATATTATTGAAAATACAAAACACAGAAACAAAAAATAAAATAAAAGAGAGAAAAGAAAAAGAAAAATTGCCCAATTCTTATTGATTCCTACCTGGTGTTGTTGTCCACTTGAAGGATCCATATAGTTCATGCAATCAATCAAACACCTCTCCTTAATTTGAAAGAAATGTTTAGTTTGTGTGTGTGAGAGAGAGAGAGAGAGAGAAACTGAAAGGGTATGAAGAGTAAAGAGGGAGTTTTGGGTATAGGCAGAGTATGTCACATGCACAGTGAGGCATATAAAGCAAAGCAAGCCCAAAAACACAACACAGAGAGAGAGATGGGGTAATGATGATGATGATGGGTTTTGATCAATGAGGGATTTAGATGAGCTAGCTTGCACGCAGAGAAAGTGTGTCTGTTGAGAAAATTCGAGTCTCTTCTTCGTATCTCTGTTCTCTGCAACGGTTTCATATATAATGAGAGAGAGAGAGAGAGAGAGAGAGAGAGAGAGAGAGAGAGAGAGCCAACCAGCAGCAACATCAGCCAGTCCCCACCACCTCCCTCTACTAGCCCTATTCTTATGTGTGGGGTCCCACTCTCGCGTGGATTCAACTATTTGTGGGCCCCACAACCCCGCTTTAGTGTGGTCCCCACCACCACCACCACCTCTTCTACTTGTAATTAACCACACCTCACCTCTCTCCCTCTCACTCCCACCGCTCAACCCAATTCCTCACCTAAACCCTTTTATGCAGACAGACTGCAGCACAATCCTCGTGTTCCAAAAACATGAAGAAGAACAAAAAATGATAAAACAAAATTTTAAATACAAAATAAAACAGTGATTTGGTCTAACCTTAATAAGAGAAGAGAAGAGAAGAAAGGAGGAGGTAGGTGTTTTTGGATTCTAGTGGTGGATGGCTGGGGCCCACAGAACAAAAACATGTCTTTTATTTGATTATTTTCAATTCTATGCAATAGTTTGTCTTGTTGTTTTGTTGTTGTTGTTGTTACTGTGATTGTCTGGTTGAAGGTTCTCATGATGTGGACTGTATCATGATGGCTGGGACAGGCAACCGCAGCTGATTGTGTGTGTGTGTGTATGAGAGAGAGAGAGAGAGAGAGAGAGGATCTTGATTTTTCTTTCTCTTTTTCTTTTTCTTTTTGTTTAGAGAATAGCTTAGCTTAGGTTGTGGTCCATCTAATATTTGAGAAGATTGAGAGAACATTTTCTGACCAGTCCTAATCAAACCTAAAAGCATGCCAACCACCATTATTTTGTACCACTCTGTACTGGTTTTACGGCTGGTTAGCACATGTACGTTTTCTTCATCGATTATGTACTCAAAATATACTTGTTTTTCTTTGGTCTAATTGTAAGCCAATGAGGGAGTATACCTTAATTTGAGTGCAATCTAGTTTTACAACAGTCTATAGATTCATTGAGTTCATAGACAGGATACAGCTAATGTCATTATGTGCATTGACTGGAATCTTAAGGAAGGAAATTGATGTCTCTTCGATTTTATTTTTTTTCTTGATGATCATAACCTGGTGTTATTTAACTAATTCATATGTTATAATATGAGACGACGACGTCTATATTATATGTTGCTCTTTTTTTGGCAAATGAAGTCTTGTCAACACACTCAACTTATCTAATCTAAAAGAGAGGTCAATTATTATGTCATGAAAAATATTTATCGGTTAATTAGATCGACTTGATCAATGATCCAGATTAATAAATCTTAAAATATAACACATAAAATTGTCTAATAAGATATCATTTGTCTTGTAACATGCACCTTGGACACCTTAAATTAACTACAACCTGCAAAAGTGCAATATCGAGCCCAGATCATATCATATATCAGCTCAATGCTTCAACCAAATCTTCTCTTTTCTGCTCTGCCCAAAAAAATTAAACTATATGTAATTACCATTTCCTTGTGTTGATGAAGGTTCGTTTTCTTTGCAAAATATCACCTCTTAGATTTGTGTGGACTTGTGCTTAGAATATAATCACCCACTAACAATGACATGCTCATCATAAAGCACAAATTGAGTTTTCTTTCCATTTCCCAGTAAAGAGAAACCTTGCCTGTTTTCTTGAAAGCAATGCCAAGACTCTGATCAATGTGGTTTTTTTATTGGATCATTATAAAACCCAAAAAACAAAAACAAAAACAATATCTTAAACATGACTAGGGCATGTTTGGATATGTCACTTAGAAAATGAAATGGTTTTTGTCGGTTCTAAGGTCTTGATCTTAATCATTCACACTTGAACACACAGCAGCTTTCTTGCTCTGTCATTAAAGTTTTATCTGGAGCTATCATTCCTTAATGAGAATTATTAGCTCACTAATTGGCTTATTTGTTATAATAATCAAATTAGCGACATCATTCTTTTGTTATCCACATGCAACCCACTTATGATGGTCGATAGATCAGCCAATCAAGTGAAGATCGGACGGTTGATATTCATCCATCTTTACATGTGTTCAAATTTGCCATATTCGGACCAAGATTCTTGGAGTAGCTAGCGGGAAACACAATGTACCAACCAAGATTTTCAAGTATTTTGCATGTTATCACCTGTCAGAAACCAAGAAAATAATAAACAAACAATGATTGAGACCACCATCGTATCGCATCCTTTGGATCCTAAGAATATGAAGTTTTGGCTTCGTCTCCAAGAACCCATTTCAAGAAGAAACATATGTAAGAGCAGTTAAAATATATCCGAGGCCTTGCGTTCGAATTATGATTTCTTCTTTTATTGGATTCGAATTCACCTCTCTCTAATAACGCTTGTATAAAAGAAATATAAAAAATAAGATTATAAACAATAAATTTTGATGATGAAAATAGTTGAATAATGCAATTCACAAGCAAGCACAGCAACTTTGGGGTGCAATTACAAAACATTGTGGTGGTGGGCCAGGGATGAGATGTGGGGCCAGATGGGGATGAAAGCATCGGGATTGATCAGTCAAGTGAGTTGACTGGTCAAATGGATCGGTCAAAGAAAATACTGAGGGGGCAAAAATGAGAAAAAGAGGTAAAGTGGGATGGGAAACTGTGCCAGGCAGGGACATATATATGATAGTGATAGTGAATAGTGATAGCGTTTGCATCTTCTGTGAAGAAAAGAATCTGGACTTTGGGGGTTTGGGTTTATAACTTAATCTCACACATTCACATCACACCACCCATAGACTTTGATGGTCAAATGTATGCATCTTTTGAACCATCAAACTCTATGGGTGTGATGTGAGTGTGTGCCTTATTCAACATGGTTTATGGTAAATTTTCTTTGTGATTTGTTATAAATAAAGCGAATTTATTAATTTGATGATTCGGTTCTTTGATCTGACTGTGATTAAAACAATAAGCTTTACAATTATTCCTAATAATATTCTCACTGCTAAAGTTATTGCTTTATGTAATTGATTAACTTGGTTCATTGAACGTGATTTGTCACACATATTTTTATAGACGGAATTCTAAGATATTTTAGAGAATCACTATTTTCGCTCGTATCGAATTCTCACGATTGAATTTCTCAATTGGGCAGCACGCATTTTCTCATGTTTCTTACGAAGCAATGCTGCAATGAATGTGGCTTGCCATATAATGAATAGTGAGGCATTGTACTTTCCTAGTTTTTCCTAATTTATTTTATTTATTTATGAAGAATTATACATTAAAAAATGAAACCTTTTTTTGGCTAAGGTTTCAAGTTTAAATGTATATTTGTTTATAAAGAAAAGAAAAAGAAAAACTCACATTAAAAAAGAAAAAATCAGAAATTTTTTAAAAAAAAAAGAAAAAATAATTGAAGTTGAAGTTGAAGTTGAAGTTGAAGTGTGAACAAAGTTGAGGCTGGTTGTTAGAAATTCCAGAAGCGGGAATAGGAGGAGCCGACTTGGAGAAGCAAAGAAACACGTAGGGACAGCTGTGAGTGATATGGTCGGTGTAGTGCGGGCTCCACCGGATAATGCCCCTGTCGCTCTTGCTCGGACACGTGGCACCACCTATGCGGCTACGAGACGAATATTTCAGTTTACGAGGAAAGTACACCGCAGCACCACAAACAGTCCCTACACCCTCACCTGTCAAGTCCTACTGGGCCGCCTTAGTGGGCTTTACCGGTGGACCCTCACCCTTGTCCTCCCTTCTCAAGCAAAGGATAATTCTCCTCAATTATTTTATTATTTTAGGTATTTTTTAATTTGATTATATTATTTATATTTTCATTATACAAAGAAATTTATAAATGATAAATTACTTTAATAGCATATTTATTTGTCAGTAACGAATATGCATTCTCTAATAAATATTTAAGTTAAGGATTGATTATATATTTCTAATCTCAGTAGTTCGATTGCATTTAAAAGACTACAAACATATTATAAATGTAATCTAACAGTCAAGATAAGAAATATGTAACTAATTCTTAATATAAAATATTTATGGAAGAATCTCCCTATAAAAAGAATGTGAATGATTCTAATTGTCGAATTCCTAGTGTTTTTCTTTTTTTGCCAAGCCGACTTCCTGGTGTTTTCTAACACATAACAAATAAGAAAAATATATAAATTTCATATTAAAATCCGTAATAACACTCACTTAAAATCTGTACAAACAATTTTAATTTATATACTATAATTTAGATATAATTAGTAAACAACTCAATGAAAATAACTTCTTTCCATACAGTTTCTTTATTTCCCAATTTCAAAGTTCCCTGCATTAGCCTAATGGCTTACCCTACCCTACAATATTCTATTTTTATAATAGAGATGAGGTTAGTTGGTTATTGGGCACGTGGGAATAATGATGGGAGAGTCACGCGGGGCACGAGAAGGGAACAGGTACACGTCATCATGGGCCGGATGGGATGAGATCATGAGAGTGGGTGTTTGGTAACGGATTGGGTTTTGTCGCCAAGTGTGGGAATGGGTCAGTTATGAAACATGTTTAGCGACTACGGTCCAAATTGTATTTAACTTATGACGAGAGCTTTGGTAACGTATACATTTTTTATTTTGTTCATACATTTCATGCAATGTTGCTTGAGAGGCTCAAGGTCCACTCCCTCTATCACATAAAAACAAACAAAAAAACTGAATTTTTCATATTTCGAACTTAATCTTTGAGATTTTCTTTGATTATGTTAAATTATATTATCAGAAATAATTAACTTTAAAAATTATGCAAAAAATGGGATTCAAACGCAAAATATATAATGTAATGAGTTTTCATTAGGTTATACGAGTTTTTTTTGTTTTCCCAACAGAAAATAGTGGGTGACCGTGGAGTAGTGCAAATAGCTCTATCATGCAGGGTTTCTGATTTTTAAAAGCCCTTAAAAAACAAAAGTTAATGAAAATCGATACGATACAAATCTCCAAAACTTATTGTAGATGATATTTTTGTTTAGAATGATTTTGAGTATTAAAATTGTCTATCACCTGATTGAATATAGTTCTTTAGACGACTTCATACAGAATGTGAAAGCCTAAAAAGACATAATCATGTCAATGAAAAACAATATACTAGAATGAAAGTGAGGTGGATATATATATATTCCATCGTTTTGACCTGCCAAAACACGTTTAAGGAACAGTTTTTAACCAAGATTTCATTACTATTTTAATCCACGATTTGACTAATAAATATACCTTGTCGGCATTATTTTAATGCTAAAACAAGGCCAAGTGGCCATGTGTCATCCTCAAGATTAACAACTAATTAAGGGCCTTTGCTTTCTCATCTTGACACATCAGCAGCCAGGAAGCCACAAGGCTGCTTCCATTATGCAAGATCACATAATAAAATTTACTTCCAATTAAACCAAAGCCATACTTGATTTAATGTCAGATTTAACAAGGTTTTTAGTAATTAAATTTTTATAATATTGTTAACCACTAGTTATTATGAAGCTGTGTTTGTAGAGACAACAATTTTTCAATAGACTTTTTGGAGTCTATAAAGTTGCTTCATGCCAAAACAGTAATTTGAAGAAGTCACCTCTTTGTTCTAGTCCCTCAAATCAAGAAGAGATCAAGAACACATTTGAGACATGTTGGGAGTTACTATTGTGATATGCCATTAATATTATTTGGGTCTCCCTACTAATGCTAGAACGGATAAACAAAACATAATCCGTGGTGGAACATAATCCGTGGTGGGAAATCATGTTGATGTCGGTAAAGAAGTTTTAAAGAAAATTGTGTGTCATGCAATCATGTCATATCTTTAAGTGTGTTTTCATTGCTAGTTAGCATATGTTATGAGATTCAAAATGTCATTGCAGGATGTTGGTGGTCAAAACATGATGAGAAGAGAATTCATTGGAAATTATGGAAATCGATATACCAACATAAATTTTAGTGATTATTCGCTTCAACGATTTGTGAGTTTTAATTAGGCTCTACTTTGTAAACAGGATTGGCGAATTATAGATTTGCCTAACTTTTTGATAGCATGAATGTTCAAGGGCAGATACTTTCCAAAATATGTTGGCAAAGAAGCTTTCTTTTTAATTAAAATGTGGATATAGCAACCGTGATTGTCAGAGATTAGCAAGGGCACTTGAAATGGGTTCCAAGCATCTATACTTGACACCGAGTTAGATGCTGTAAAATGTTGGAATCTATTTCGCTTTCGACTCTTTTGTGACTCTTATAGTTAAATATCATTATTTTATTTGAGAAGGTTTTAACAAGGCCACACTTCTAAACATCAACATCATTGTTTGATTTGTTGAGATTAATGAATTCTTGTTTGACTTTAAAAAAACAAAAAAAGCTAAAAGACTATAAATATTGAAAAGTTTCACCAAGCAACCCAAGAGGTTTGGAAATACTGGCTAGTTCCTGCAAGTTGGGCGAATGTTAGCTGGATACTCTGTGAGATCCAGCGTTCGAAACTCAACTTGTGAAAAACACCCCCTAAAAAGAGCTTTACTGTAAACAATCCCGGCTTGAAGTGGGTGCAACTTTGCCACCATTTTTTTCTACAAAAAAAACAAATAATAAAAATAATTTCACCAAGCACATACCAATTTATCAACTTTTAGGTCATTCCAAATTTCACCAAGCACATACTATTCACTCGTTCGATACTTTTATTTTTTTGTAATTTGGGCTTCATTTTCATGGGCTCAATCAAAATTTGGGACCCCAAGGCTGGGGAAGGTTTTTGAGTTTCGTTGAGGCCAGAGTTCACGTTTCTTACAACCCAATCTAATTTCCATTTTTAAATGGAAAAAATTAAATAAAATTAAAAGTGAATAAGCAAAACATTTTATAGACTTTTGAGCATCTCGGAAAATATCTCAGGCGCCGTCTGGAACTTCTTTCAACCCGCCATGGCGGCGTCTTCTGTTGCACGATCCGCAACAACCCGTTTCCCACCAAACTTCGTATCGAAACCCTCGCAGTCCGATCACTTTAAAACCGCTTTAAACTTCGACCCTCGCTTCAAACGCTGTCGCATCGCCCTGGCCGTGGCCTCTCTTCGCTCAGACGACAACGATCGCAGCAGAAACGGCGGCGACGGCCACAACCACCTGGTTGGAGGTGCTCTCGAATTGGACAGCAGCGCCTTGGAGGACTTCCCCTACGACGTCGTATCGAAAGACTTGCATACTCTCCCAAGTACCATTTTTCGCCCTTGTCATTGTTGTGATTGCTCTGTAACAAATCGGGTGTCATTTTCGGTTTCGTGTCTTCCTTGCCTCAGGACCTTTGTCGTCTACCCATCTCTCCAATTCGGTCTCTGATGGCTCCCGCCTTCGTGTTGCATATCAGGTAAAGAGAAAAAAATAAAAAAATCTGAGTGATAAATAGCTAAGCCAAGTAGATAGCACTCAATTGAAACATTTCCACCGTTATGACTGAATGTAGCTACCCCATTTTTTTCTTTTTGTTAGTTACTTATATGTGTGTGTTCTAGCAGGAGGAATTTTAATTGATCAACTAACATTCAATTTCTGATAAAAGGTTTTCTTTTTAATTAACAAGCATGGATTTCAATATTAATAGATGAGTAGAATATCATGACTGTATATGCATATATTGTACATATCTTTGATGTGTATGTATTGATTATGTTCGAAGTGCACCTGGTGTAAAAGTAGCTTGACTTTATACCTCTCACTAACTTTTTACTGAGTTGGTTTTATTAGAAACCAACCCTTGATTGAACATTCTTCTTGTATCCATCATGCGTGCCAGTTTTATGATCATTAAAGATTAGGAGCTCCCCTATCTGGAATGTGAATAATATTTATAGTTTGATAAATTTTTGTTGTTGCTTTCAAATAGATAGGAAAACGTCAAATGTTAATTGGTATCTGATTTGACTTAAATTATTGCGTGCACGACAACTATAAAGAGAATATGCAGTCCAATAATGGCTTTGGACAAACATTCTAGTTTTCTTACCATGCAATTTTGCAACAATTGTGATTTTTGATAAAGTTGAATTATGGCTCTGAATGATACAATTTTTGATTCACAGTTTCAAACGAAAGCATCATTATGTGTGTGTGCCTGCGTAATGCTATTCTCTACGACAGTCCTTATATAAGGACTTGTTTCTCATTTATAAGGACGGCTGAAGTCTCACCTATTGTGTATATTAGCTCTCTAGATTTGATCTAATTGCTGAGAAGTATATCCTTAGACAAGGCTTTTGTAAATCTGTTCTAAATGGTTAATATACTCAACCAGAGTCATCACTTTATTTTCTGGCTGGAACTTGAGGGTCTTCAACTGAGGTTTTCATTTGATCATTTTCATATGCATGTGTGTGATGAATTTGGTTAATGCTAATTTTCCCTCAAATTATTTAAGTTTGGGATTGGTATTGAATGAAATTAATTCAATTGTTTATAAATGGTTGAATGTTGAAATTTCAGGGGGTTCGTGGAGCATATAGTGAATCAGCTGCGGAGAAAGCATATCCAAACTGCGAAGCAGTGCCTTGTGAACAATTTGATACCGCTTTTGAAGTGAATACTTAACAATTTTTTTTTTTATCATCATCATTTTTCTCATTGTTGTGTGACTAACTTTCATTTTAGGTTTTCAATAGTTGTGAATGAGTATTCACCTACAATGCATATGGAATGTGGAAATGAAATGATCATGAGGCTCCACAGTTAGTAATTGTTAAGGGAAACTGCATTTGATTTCATGGACTTTAAACCACTGGACATTGCTAAGTCAGGCTGCATGTGAAAGGTTTTTTCCTTTAGGGGCTTGATTTTGTAAGAAGTAAAGTAACTGATAGCATGATTTTGGAATAGTGAAAATTTAGTTCTCCTTCCCTTGGAATTACTCTAACTTTTGATTATGCAAAAATTTGGAGTTAGAAGCCTTTTGTATATAAAAGAAGGGTCTTTGGTATAATCAAAATGATGGACAAATTTACCTTAATATGTTAAAGTAGGGAAGGAGTTTTTAGGAAAATATTGTACGCTCCATATTTCTTCCCCTTCGTGTTGTTTTTGACTTGTGCATATTTGATGCCGCAAGGAGTATGGTTATCAATTTCATCTCTAATAGGAAAACTACTAAACTGTCGAATAATGGAAATCATGTTCTTAAATATGGGCTTAACTGTAAGTGTTTTATTCTTTCCCCATTCAACTCAATGCAGGCTGTTGAACGTTGGCTTGTGGACAGAGCAGTCTTACCAATTGAGAATTCATTAGGTGGAAGCATCCACAGAAACTATGACCTTTTACTCAGGCACAGGTTGCATATAGTAGGGGAAGTGAAACTTGCAGTTCGGCATTGCTTACTGGCTAATCTTGGTGTTGAAGTGGAAGACCTGAAAAGGGTTCTTAGCCATCCACAGGTATATAAAGCAGTGCTCCTAGATTCTCTGTCCATATAGTTTTTTCTCATGATTCCCCCCAATAACTAGTCATATTTCAGGCTCTTTCTCAGTGTGAGCACACGTTAACCAAGTTGGGATTGGTCCGAGAAGCAGTGGATGATACTGCTGGTGCAGCAAAGGTACGCCCTTGATCAGGTAGTTGGGCAGCTGATTTTCGAGTCCATTAAGTCCTGATACCAAGTTACCTCACTAGTCAGGATTTGTGCATAGTATTTGTGTTTGTGTTCGGAGTTTTTCTTCTCTATCTTTCCCTCCAAAAACTATAATTGGGTGTCTATTTAAGTGGAGCCACTTCAATACAGTCATCGCATGGGGCCTGCCTATTTTAAGTGGAACAACTTTCATTACTCTCAGCTCAGGGGGCCTTCTGGTCCAGTATGGTTGAAGTAGGTTGCATTATTTGAGGCTACAGATAAAACTACAATCTTCTTAATTAAATTGTCTATTACTTTCACCTAATTGTAACTATCATGGCTTTTATATTGGTGTCGCTGACTGTGTACTCTATAAATTGTAGCATGTTGCTTTCCACAAACTAAAAAATACAGGAGCTGTTGCTAGCTCAGCAGCTGCAGACATTTATGGTCTGACGATACTTGCACAGGATATTCAGGTTTGTCGCGAAGGACATTTGGTGTGCTCATGATTTCTACTTCACTCCAGTGATAATTTATATGCTTCTATGTACAGGATGATTGTGACAATGTGACCCGGTTTCTAATGCTTGCAAGAGAACCTATTATTCCTGGCACAGATAGACCATTCAAGGTTAAGCCCTTGCAGGATTAACAAGTTTTGGTTTTTGAACACATTGGTATCCAGTTTACTGTAGGTAGACCTCCTTTTATAAATTGATTTTTTTGTTGTTAATCACACGGTTATTGAATTTATAGACGAGTATAGTTTTCTCACTAGAGGAAGGCCCTGGGGTCCTTTTTAAGGCGCTTGCTGTTTTTGCTTTGCGTCAAATCAATCTCACAAAGGTTGGTCCTGGATTTTTTATTTTTTATTTATTTTTATGAGGCTTCCTATAGTTGCTTGGTGCAACTGTTGATTTCTCAATTTGTTTCGTTAACCAGATTGAAAGCCGTCCCTTGCGGAAGCAACCGCTGCGAGCATCTGATGATAATAATGGCAGATACTTTGACTATCTTTTTTATGCGGATTTTGAAGCATCAATGGCTGATCAAAGTGCACAAAATGCCCTTAGGCATCTGAAGGTTCTTTTTTCTTTTTGTTGGGTTTTTGTTTTGTTGTGCGTGTGTGTGTTTTTTTTTTTTTTTTGGGGGGGGGGGTGTTTTGTGTGGGTGGTGTGTGGGCCTGGGGAGAAGGGAGGGGAGGGTGTGGTGTGTATCTTCAGTTGAAATTTTTCCTCAACCCTAAATTTCCTTGGCAGGAATTCGCCACATTCTTGCGGGTGCTAGGGAGTTATCCGATGGATAGAAGCATGATATGAATGACCTACAAATGTGGTAAGAGTAACTTGTGAACCCTTTCATATAAATTTGAGCCCTTCAAGGTTTGGTTGCACCACAAAGTCACATATATTCCATTAAAACAAAATTAAAATTACAAGTTCTCTCTTGCATTTTTTTTTCGTACTTATAATTTCAAGGTGGGACCTACAATTATTAGAAACTTCCTCCCATTTCAGTAATTTTCTTTTTAATGAAGTGGAAGGTTCTACTCACCTATAAAAAGGTGAGTACAACCTTCCACAAGTTACTATCTTTTCAAAAGTTAAATCCAGTAAGAGTAAATTACGCAGAGCTTTAGGTGAGTAGAACCTTCCACAAGTTACTATCTTTTCAAAAGTTAAATCCAATAAGAGTAAATTACGCAGAGCTCTCTTGAAGTTTACTGAAATTTCAGAAACCTATTTTAACAAATCACACAAAGCTCCCGTGATACAATGCACTAAGCATATGTAATTTTTTGAAATAGTAAAAAGTTCCTGTACTTTTCCTAAACCTCGTTGTAGCTTGATGTAGTTTCCTTATAAATAGTTATGACAAAGTGTATGCAAAAGAAAGTGACAGGTATATCTTTTTCTTCCTAATATCAACTCTCTATACTTGATCCTTCCATCATTTTCTTTATTATGTAGAAAATATTACCTATATTAAGAATGTTGTGATAATGTAAAATTTACAGCATAATTTAAGGTGCAGATGTTTTTGCATGTTTTATGATGTTTCAATTCTCTTCTGTGAGCGTTTGATTTCTGATACTTTCTTTTTCTTTTTATCATTGGTCTTGCTGTTGCATGGATTATGAAGGTATCTTTGAAATGTGGATGATTTTCCTTGTGCAGCTTTCGTCTTCAATCATTGTCAAATTTCAAGAATAAAATTGACCAAATTACATCACAAATATTTCTGAAGCTCACTTTACTCTTTGCTGTTGTGCGCCCCTGCAAGTACAGAAGTTGGATAATATATTGTTAATAGATGCTGGTTGACATTGCACGTGGATGCAATTTTGCAGCGTCTTCTCTCAACTTTTTTCATTTAATTATTAGAAATATTTAAAATTATTAGGTTTCCCCCCTCTATTCTTGAGAAAATTTAGTCATCTCGCCGGCATTCTTATTGCTGTCATCTTCTCAGATTTTCTGCCCCCTTGTTTGTTAAGTGTTTTTATATATTTTAAATTGGACTTGTTTATCAAGTTTAAATAATTATTATATATTGATTATCATCAATATGACGTTCATTGTTACAATTTCTAGTTTCAATGTCTATATTATTTTTGAAAATTTGAGACATACAGTTTAAAATCCTTCATTCAATGCTATTCTGCCACCTACAAGGAGCAGAGAGAATTGTTCAACATGCAAAATTCAGCTTTTTGTTGGAGCATAGAGATGTTCAGAGAACACAAAAAATTATAGGAAAACCTGCATAGAACAAGTATTATAAATATGAAACTTCTGAAGCTCTAGAATGCCATCAAATGCTTCTACTAGCCAGTGTGCTTATGTTCCTGGTCCAAGAACCAGGGGAAGTGGGCATGTTCTAGAAGAATTCTACAAGCATCTCATATCAAAAAAAAATAAAGGAACCTATCAAGCAAGCAGATCTATCTAATAAGCTACTTTGTGTTTACAGGCTTCCCAAAACATCAGTAACTCTCTTGTTCCCTTTTACATTCTCTCACTTTGTAAGCAAACCTCACTTAATGGGCATGAGATCTCTGATCTGCCCGAGGATCTCGTTTCGCATTCTGGCAACAACATATGGGGTAACCTGCCCCTGCACAGCAGAGAACCACATTTTATCTCCATCTTTGTCTTTCTCTCCATACCAGCTGCATATAAACCTTGCAATGGCCAACACATACAGGCCACAATCATAACCGTTCATTTGCTGCGGTGAAGAGTTACACTCGTGATAAACGGGCTTCGTTGCGGAACTGGAGACACTCATAAAGCTAACAACAGCGTTGTAAAGTCGTTTGGCGTGGATACTATTCATCCCTCTATTGCTATCATGATGAAAAAATTTGTTAGAGTTTCTCTCAAATGCAAGTAGGCTCCAGTGAGACCCGCCTCCAGCTTCACTCACATCATCATTGTCATTTATGGGAAAGATTACCAGTTTTTTCTCAGGCAAATGAAGAGGTTCTAGGAACTCTGTTAGGCCTTGACCAACTGGGTAATTCATTATACAGAATGCAATTGAAGGTGGAACCAGCAGGATCTCCTCAGAACACGATGATAGATAACTGAAATAGAACTCAATGATTCGATCATTGAGAAAATATGGGCCACTGAGGATATCCAAGTCTGATCGTCGGAGTACAACATCATTGTAGCTGAGAATCTTTTCATCAGGATTGGTTTTTCCCATTTGGTAGATAATGTTTATGTACTCCTGATCAAACAAAATTCAAAAACCCGAGTTAGGCCATCATATAGAAAGCAAGGATTCGATACTTTAGAAACATAATAATGAAAAACGTAAGAAATCGATAGAAATAGGCCATTGAAGTAACAATAATGTGATAGTCAGACAGTTGCTCACACCAGGACCATCCTGTGCAAGCTCTAAATGTGGCCGTCATCAACTCTAACCTCACAACTAGTGGCAGAGCCACTCCTAGGCCTGGAGTGGCCCTGGCCCCCTTAGATTTTCATCTCTCCTATATCACAACAACTGTCCTTGGCGCCACTATACACAGGAACACTCATCTTCCAATTGAAACACTTAATTTATGAAAAGGAGGACAAAATCACAAACATTATCTTCCCAAATTCAGCTTCTTGAACGAAATGCATTCAACCAACAGTCAAAAGAACGAAATATACAAATTCATTGCCCTTTGCATAAGAATGCCATCAAACATAGCAACATATCCTTGCGTTCCTAAACGGAATATCTACGTTTTTTCCCCGTGACAAATAGTGGCACAACATTTCCAAATACCAGTCCTCCCATATGGATTAACATAAACCAAACATTCTTTCTTACCAAGTGGAGGAACACCATTCACCTTTGCTGGATTTTGCAACCACTCTTTGGCATCAATATACTACAATTGCACAAACCTTTTACACAACCGGTTTATTCACAAACAACCAACTTAGCAGAAAAACAACATTATACGAAAGCGGTCTACAATTCATTCTATCAAATCTTGAACTCAATACCACTTCCCGTACTAATATACAGTTCTTTCGGCTCTCCGGGGTGGAAAAAGGTTGAAGAAATCTAGGGCACAAGATAGCAGAATGGAATATTGCTTGTGTGAGTGTGTGCCCTAGAACTGAAAAATGGGTAACCCTATAACCATTTCAATAAGAAATAAACGCAACCCACCACCAAAAATTCACCCAAAGAACAAAACCCAGCTCAGTTTCCCATTCCATCGAGTACAATTTTCACTATAAGTTATTTGGCTCCAAAATAAAATCCCAACCAAAGCAAGAGAAATTCCTGACCTCACTACCAGTTTGGCTTAAACAACCTAAGGGTTCTTGTTTCTTCTTCTTCAATTGCTTAAATATTATTAAGATCAGAGATTTTATATCTCAGGGTTTGATGAAGATTTTGATGCAAAGAACAAGGCAAGAGATTTATAAACGATTGAAAAGAGAGAAGGTAGAGCAACTTACAGAGCGATTTCAAGGACGTTTGGTTAACATTGAGAAGACGAAGCCCTCTCGCGCTTGAACACTGTCACACGAGTTGAGAGACAAATGGGGTTTTATAAGAGACAAATTGGGCTGCTTTATTAATCTTCGTTACTTTTAGCCCACGTATTTGTTTTTTTTACCCCTTTTTCATTTCAGTCCTTATAATTTCAAGTTTTACAATTGTAGTGTTGTATTTTAGTTTGACTTGCAATGAGGTCCAAATCACTTGCTTATATATATCTCCGACCAAAAAATAATTGTTGGACGGCTACCATAGTTCTTAGACTCCTAAATTGTGGTTAATTGGCCATGACACTCGTAGTGGAGCACTATGCCAAGTTGTCAACTAGCCACTAGCCATAGTGCTTAGAGAAGAGCACCAACTTTTTTTTTTTTTTTTTTAAATTTAAAAGTTTTCTTTTCACATTGTAAAATGGGATTAATAATATACAAAAATAAAAGTCATTTTACAATTCTCTTTTGTGTTTATACACCGGATAAAATAAGTGTATGATGTTTGTTTTGGAGTATCAAGCTTTCAAATGAAACGTAAAAATTTACTGAATAATTAAAGAGTTCTAAGTAGAAGTTAGAAAGGAAACACTCTATTTAGCACAACTCACGCTAAATGCACATAAATATCAGACTACACCTCCTTTACATGCCCTTTACATTGACGGTATCGACACTAACAACAACGACAATATATATCAAGAACACTTGCTTATTTTACAAACCTTCTTAGAGAATTTCATTGCACGGCTCAAAATGGGTATCATGACGTTTAATATACACATATGGAAATCCACGTGGACTTTATTTATGCTGTCTAAATTGTATGTATAAAACTTGAATCAAGCGTGGACTGTTTGACTTTTTAGTTACTTTAAAGCAAAATATTTTATCGCATTCTTTACATCCTTGAATTTAGAGTTCTTTATCGAGTCGAGCTGGCTCTAAATTTTTTGGCTTCTGTCAGGTCTTGTCAAGCTCTTTTTTTTTTTTTTTTTTGGGCCGGGGCAGGTCATGTCTAAGTTTGAAAGGGATTGGCCCGAGCTCACCCATAAGCCTGTGCCTAAATGAGGTATCAATATTGATATAAATTGTATCTTATACTAAAATTGAATTTTCATATTTTGATTGTTGGGAATTTGATTTCTAGTAATTTTAATTGAATCCAAATACAAACCACACGTCTTATGCAACAAACAATCAACGTGATGTCTTTTACTAAGCATGCGCAGTCTTCGATGATATTACAATTCAAGATGGAAACAAAATTAATATTTGACAATTACTTTACATGCTATGTATGAACTTAAAAGTGATATTATTTTTGGTCAACGGGATCTAGTCTAATAAAAAAAAAATTAATTTGCAGATTAGTGGTCTCAGGTTTGAATCTCTATGATACCTTGATAGTGTGTATAAAACTTCATTCCCTTTATAGTTTAAACTATCTCTTGTATTAAAAAAAAGATGTGACACTATACTTTGTAAACAATAACTAGTTTTTGTCAACATATGTGATTTTTATGCATATAATGAGTGGAATGAGGGTGAATATGAGAGTTTGAAGAAGATGATGGGTGTGAGTTACCAAATATGGGCCCTTGGAATGTAGTCAAAAAATAATTTTTACATTTAAAAATTCTTTGACCTCCATAGTCATTTTATGTTAGAGCAAACTAATTTTTCATATTCAAAATTTAGTGGGTATTGTGGCTGATATAGAATTTCCTTAAGCGTTACCAAGCGTCATGGGATTCAAACATAGAAACACTTGTTTGCAATTCAAAGCCTTTTTCTACTGAGCTATGGTTAAATTTTAAAGTTGGCCAAAAATCCTCTTATTTAAGAGAGAGTTTCAAACATAAATTCTTCATTTGGACACAACATGGATGGAACCTAATACATGTTAATTAACGTGGACTAGGACTTCACTTAACCACCTTCGGCTCTACGCCAACCTTGAAATTCTTTTTAGTTGACCCAAAAAATAAAAAAAACCTAATATTATTTCCAACATCACTTGGCGTCGGGCCTGGAAAGTGATGCGAATTCTCCGATTCTAATGGCAGTTGGCAAGAAGAAAAGCAAAAACCCGAAAATGAAAACCTCGGAATAACGCACTAAAACCACACACACTCACGTAGAGAGAGAGAGAGAGAGAGAGAGAGAGAGAGAGAGAGAGAGGCAGTTTTCAGTTTCAGATCTGAAAGAGAGTTTCAGATCCAGAGGCGAAGAAAGAGAAAAAGAAAAAAAAAAAATCAGTTTCTGTTGGGTTGCCGAGAAAATGGAGAAGTTCATCGACAACTTACCAGCCATGGATCTGATGCGCTCCGAGAAGATGACCTTCGTCCAGCTCATCATCCCCGTCGAGTCTGCCCACCGCGCCATTTCTTATCTCGGCGAACTCGGCCTCCTCCAATTCCGAGACGTAAGTTTTCGAGAACTCAGATCCGACGACTCGGTCTTCGTGAATTATGTTAGATTTGGCATCTCTCTGTGTTTCTAGTGATCAGAAGTGAGAGGTTTGATTGATTGATTTAGGATAAATGAGAGTTTTGCTTCAGTTTGTTTAAATTAAGTAGTTGAGTAGATACCAGTCAGCAATTGAGAAATTTACTTATGAAAGTTTTTGATTTGTTTAGTTTTCTTGCGAAAGTTTAGATTTTTTTTGGGGCACGATCGGGGAACTGAGATTTATCATTATGGTTCCTTGATTGTTCGGTTAATTGGTCAGGAGCATATTTTACTTGGATCACACGCACATTGTATTTGAGAGTACTTTAGATCTGGTTATATTGCATATATTCCCAGTTAGGAGGGGTTTGCATGGAGGCCTATTTTGCCTGATATTAACAAGAAAAGTCCTCCTTCATTCCTAATGGTATTTTGCCTGGGTAGGTTGAGAAATGTTCAGTATCATGTGCTAAGTTATAGGTCAAGTATCCTAAAGGTAAAGGATGCCTTACCCTCATTGTGCAAGATATACAACCGCATGTTTTCATTAATTTGAATAATTACGTACTAATTTTAAGTTCTCACACATGTGAATAAATTTTTAAGTCTCTATACCAGATTAATCTACTTCACAATTAGATAAATAACATCTTCCTCTCAATTAAGGTATTTGAATTTTAAGTTTCAGTTATATAATCCATTTGAGTTGTCTTTCCATAATGCTTATATCCTATTATCACTTAGATCAGGTTTGCTAACTTCATTTGATGGAAAAAAACCGTACTTTTGGGTCTGTGAAGTATTGGGACCTCTGTGGCTTTGCCTGAAATGCTTTTGGGCTTTTTAATACGATGCTTCCCTAGGTCTAGGATACTTGGGCTATCCTTTGGTATTCTGTGAGATTCACACATTCCATTTTCCAAGCTTGACTGAGTTTTTGGAACTGATTTGTTTTGACAAGCCCAGTTCTGACAACGGTTTTATGCTGTCCAATTAGGTGGTGCCCTGCACATCCGCATGTATTTGTGAAACTATCTTCACTTATAATCTTCCTGTACCCAGTTTTTCTTTATTGATCACGCAAGTAGAGTTATTTGCATTACCCATTATGCAATTAATTTTGTGGATGATTCTGAACAATTAGTTGTACTACTAATTATATTTTTCAAAATGATATAGTAAAAGTGAGTCTGTCCATGGTTACTATCATAAAGTCTGTTATGCTAATAATCGTAACTCATAAGTTGTTAGAGAATTTTTGTTGATGTTCTCTTTAAAGATGTACTCGGCTTGCTGTAACACCTACCTATTGAAAGACTTCAAATTATAAATTGTCAAAATCTATCTTAGTAATTCCAAGAAATCAATTCTCCATTTTGATTAGTGTGGTGGTGGGGTTTCTGATTCTAATGGCAGTTGGCAGGAAAAGAATAAGCTAAATCCTAAAACTGAAAGCTTGAAATAATACATTGTCTAAAAGTGGTTTGAGGAATTTTTTTTTTTTTTAATTTTTTTTAATTTTTTTAAATTTGTTATAGTTCTCTTTAAACTGGGTATGTACTGGACCTGTAGCATCTAACTATTTCAAGGCTTGAAAGAAATAGTGAGAGAAATTTGTCTAATTTGACTATGTTTTGAAGTGTTGAAACCAATATATTCAATCCACAGCAGCTTGCAATCTAATAGGATAATAGAAAAAGACAACTTCTAAGTTCTTTAGAAACCAAAGCAGAGAAGTATGCTCAAAATTTCCATATCTAGTTGGGTTTAAACAATTTCTGTAACTATAAATCATTAAACAATGCCAAACCCTTTTGAGTGTTGTTTATAAAGTAGTACTTTTAATGCCCTTGAGTGATGGCTATTCACTCTTTCTTGTGTTAGCATCAGAGAGTGCATATTTCCATCAGAATATGTTGAGTTCGCATTTTCTGCAACACTCTGTATTTATTGGTGAAACACCTGAATTTGTATTGTATATGAGACATCTTATGAAAAGCGTTGAAATTCTTTGTTCTTTCTTTTCTGGTCTCCTCTCATATATAATTTCTTTAAATGAATATGCAATATAGTCTTTTTAGTTTTCGTTCAGATATACTCATGATCATATTATTTTTGTATTTTTTTTTTTTTGCAGTTAAATGCTGATAAAAGTCCTTTCCAACGAACATTTGTTAATCAGGTATCTACTCAGATTTTATTAGAACTACAGTTGCAATCTGAATGTTTTGGACTGCAGCATCTATCTTTCTCGATGGAATATTTTGCTAATATGATATTTCAATGTTTCATTTCTTGAATTGCTGGTGTTTTAGAGATTTCATGCTTTCACTTTTTAGTGTGCATATTCTTATATACTGGAAAAACTAAATCTATGCCCCTCAATTTTGTGGTGTCTGGATTTGCTCCATAAGAAAAGGATTGGCTCACATTCCCCCCTGTATTATGAATTTGTTCCAATATGGGCCTTTTGCGCAACTTCAGCCAAAATTCTTTAAAAAATGTGGAAGTCTAATACAAGGGGAGTCTGACAGAATCTTGGATGGAGTTGCATGGAAGAACCATGGTGCAACAAATTTATACGGGGAAATTGAGTCAATTGTTCTTTTCAGGGGGTAAGTGGGATAGATTCCAAAGTTGAAGGGGCATAAGTATAATTTTCCCTATATCATTGCATATTCAATGCCTGGTTTTCCACTTCCTTGTGTATTGTGTCTGACATGTCTGCCAGCTTTACTTGCTTAATTAAAAGGAACATTCTCCAACATTAAACCTTGGTCGTGCATGCCCCACTTTCCTTGTTATTTACCAGAGGAAAAAAAAGCTATGGACCTTTAACTAGAAATAGTATTCTATGGTAGTCTTTTTATCTACCTGGAATCTGTGCAAATTGAACCCTGTTCAGGTAATCTCTATAATTATTAAACTGATGAGATTTGAAGGTTGAGATTGAGATTATTGAAAAGTTATTGATTATAGTAGATAGTTGATAGTGGTGTTGATCGCAGTAGCCAATCATACTTAAGTTTAGTTGTTATATCATTGTGAGGATTTCCACAGGTAAAGCGATGTGCAGAGATGTCAAGAAAGCTGCGGTTCTTCAGAGATCAAATCAGTAAAGCTGGTCTACTTTCATCTGTACATCCTGTTTTGCAACCAGATGTTGAGTTGGAGGAATTAGAGGTGCATTTACTGTTACCCATTATCTCTCCCTCCTTTGGCTACGATTTTTATAATGGCAGCAGTAGTGTGAACCTGAAACTTGTAGTCCAAAATGGCACTAACCAATTGCGCCCTTATTTAGAGAGCATTTAATTCTGTAAACTGAAAATTTGAATTGTATGTATCTATTCCAGATACAACTCGCCGAGCATGAGCATGAGCTAATTGAAATGAACTCTAATAGTGATAGACTTCAACATTCATATAATGAACTCCTGGAATTCAAGATAGTATTGCAAAAGGTAACTAGCCTTTACTGATGTATTAGCAGCCTCCTATCTGCTGCTCTTTCCTTTAGTACACCTTAATTATAGTTTCAAATGCTCTTTCCTGTGCCTCATTATATATTTTCATGTCGGCAATCTCAGGCAAGTGGCTTTCTTGTTTCAAGTAATAGCCGTGCGGTTCCAGAGGAGAGAGAACTAGATGAGAATGTTTACTCAAATGATGACTATGGTGATTCAGTTTCATTACTTGAGCAGGTACTTGTTAATTATGCTTTTCTAAATCTAATGTCTTCTTGGTGCAAAACCTTTTGCTATGATTTCATTTGTAATTGATTATGCATTTTACAGGATATCAGACCTGGGCCATCAGACCAATCTGGTTTGAGTTTTGTTAGTGGAATTATTTGTAAATCCAAAGCTCTCAGGTTCGAGAGGATGTTGTTTCGTGCTACAAGGGGCAATATGCTTTTTAATCAAGCATCAGCAGATGAACAGATCATGGATCCTTTATCTACTGAAATGGTTTTCTTCTGCCTCAGTATTATAAAAATTGTTTTTTTTTTCTTCCTGTTTTTGGTGCGGTTTCTTTTAGCTTTGTTATATATAGGATGAGAATGTTTATTTGCTTCTTTTACTAATTCCTGAAAGTTGTGCAGGTTGAGAAAACAGTGTTTGTAGTGTTCTTCTCAGGGCTGCAGGCAAAAACAAAGATTTTGAAAATTTGTGAGGCATTTGGTGCAAATTGCTATCCTGTTCCCGAAGATATAACTAAGCAGAGACAAATAACTAGAGAAGTAAGCATTCAGTTGAGATAGTTGGCAGTTCATTTATTCTTTAATTGGAATGAAGTTTCAAGCTTAAAGATGGAATCCTTGTTTTTATTCAAACATCTTTACAAAACTTTGTTCTGCTTTAATGTTTATGTATATCTGATGTGAGCTTGATAGCATAATTATCTTCAACTACTCCCTTTAATTTGTTTTATCATGTGATAGCATATAATTGCAGGTCTTGATGATAGTATCAACAAATACTCTGTTCTATCATTTTGAAACTTCAGGTTTTGGGTTGCAGGTTTCATCACGTCTTGCTGAATTGGAAGCAACCTTGGATGCAGGGATCCGTCACAGAAATAAGGCCCTTACTTCTGTTGGGTTTCACCTAGCGAAATGGATGAACATGGTAAGATGTTGGTCCTGCTTGCCTCTTGTTAATTGTTATTTGTTTGGCTTGAGCGACAAAAAATATTGATCTAATATATGACTAAGAGTTTGTGTGAATTGGAGTGGTTTAGCTTTATCCTGATAGTGACAAACAACTATGTCGTGTTTTCTACTCTTTACCAGGTGAGAAGGGAGAAAGCTGTATATGATACGTTGAACATGCTTAACTTTGATGTTACAAAAAAATGTCTTGTTGGAGAGGGCTGGTGTCCTATATTTGCAAAAACTAAGGTAACCTCTGTCACTGTGTTCATCAATAGTTATATTGCAGTATCACAAGTCCAATGTTTCTTTTGGGTTAGGTCTCTCATTAATGACGTGTCTGCATAATTTTATGAGTTGATTGTACATTTTTATGTATTAAATCGACAATGCATCTATAATGTCCAAGTCTTGCATAGAATTTGTATTTTTTGCCAAGATTCGTCAATATCTATGAAACAAGGCCCGTGAAGAACCTAAGGTTGTGGTTGAAAAAATAATTTATGTAACGGTAATACAGATCCCTTATCCTAACGCAACATAAGGCCTTTTTTCATCCTAGAAAATGCATGTACCACAGATAGATTAGCCTATGCCCTCCTATAGTTCACTTTTGATGCAATCATTCATTTTAATAATGTATCTGTCTTACAGGTACATCAGTTCATTCGTAATACATAATGTTATAGTTATCATGAGTTGTCTTTGATAGATATTTACGGTTTTGTTCCAAAATACAACTTTTACGTAAAGTGGAATGAAATATGTGAATTTTAGAATTTACGTCAATGTACAAGTTATTATATTCAATCTAAGAAGCACGGATACGCTGGTTGAGGTGCGTATCCCGTATCCGATACGCTTGGGGATACGATACGCTGTGAATATGTGCGGATACGCGATGGATACGTATCCGAGTAAACGGATACGGTCAAAGACAAAAAGATACTCGTATCTGACATTACAGATACGAGTATCTGATGTATAGGATACGCGTATCAGGAAACGTCTCCACTTCTTCTTTCAGATCTTCCTTCTTCTTCTTCATCCAGCAGTGCCCCCACTTATCAATTCTTCTTCTTCGTCCTTAAGAAGCCCAGATCTTCCTTTTTCTTCTTCATCCAGCGGCGCCCCTACTCATCAATTTCTTCTTCTTCATTCTTCATTGTCGGCGGCGTCGGGTTCTCTTCTCCCTTTTCTTTTTGTTTTCTCACGCGTGCTTCTCTGTTCTTTTGACAAAATGATTTTGTTTTGTTTTGTTTTTTTTTTTTGTTTTTGGTCAAAGGATTTTGTTTGTTTAATATTCACAGTTTCACCCACACCCCACGTGATGGCTGGTCTTATCGTTTTGACAAAAGGATTTTGTTTTGTTTGTCTTATTAAAAGTAATAATATTATAACCAAGACAAGTGGAAGTATGTTAAAAGTAATAATATTATCATTTTTATGTTATTTAAAATATGTTATAAATTATATATATTGTTATTTTTAAATTATTATATATTATTTAAATTGCCGTATCCATGACGTATCGTATCCTAATTTTTAGAAATTTGTCGTATCCCCGTATCGTGTCGTATGGTATCCCCGTATCCGTATCCGTGTCCGTGCTTCTTAGTATTCAATACTTAAAGGGCATTATTGATATTTCCAAAAAGCCATAAGATAAGGCAAGATCCAAAAGATACCATTGGACTCGCTTAAAAAAAATGCTAGTGAGTACCTATATCTAATTTTTAGCTTTGTCAAGGGTATGTTACTATGTTGTTACTTGAATACTTTTTGATTGTAGATGACTTTTGCGAACTTGTGTTATATTTACGTAGTAATTTTATGGTTGAACAGATTCAGGAGGCACTGCAACGTGCTACATTTGATAGCAATTCGCAAGTGGGAATAATATTTCACGTGATGGATGCAATAGAATCACCTCCTACATATTTCAGAACCAACCGCTTCACGAGTGCATTTCAGGAAATTGTTGATGCATATGGGTTAGTCAAAATATGATATTTAGACACTTTATCATTTCTTCTGTTAATGAAAGGAAATTGTCTTTAAATTGGTGCATCATTTTCCTTGTGAAATCATGGTCAATTTATGAGTGAACAGTGGGCAAATGTTCTTAGAAATAATGAATATTTTGGATTAGAAATTACATTCTGTTTGTACACGTTGATACATTAGGAAGGAAAGCCAATGCATGCTGGCACAAGTGATTTACTACATAGATTTTTTGTCTTTCAATTAACAAGCAAATTAAATATCAGAAATCATGTGCTTTACATGTCCAACCTACTTAAGGGTGGAGCTTGGATGTGTTAGGAGTTTGTCGAGGAATGGGATGGGAGGCTTGCATTTGCTGCAAGTTGTTACTTTACAACTAAATAATGAGGAATATTCTGTATTTCCTTTGTCCGCACCTAAAATAAGGGAATTAAACTTTTCAACTTGGTTTGAAAAATTAGCTGAAATTCTAGAAAGTTTAGCGTTCTAACTACTGGATTAAATCTTAATAATTGATAAAAGAAAAAAGAAAAAAGAAATAAAGAGCGAGAGCCAGTTGCAAAGTATGAGGCAACAATTCTCCTTTTAAGTAGTATTTCTGTTAGCATTTTTCATTACAAAGGGAAAATGATAAGTGAATCAACATAATAAGTTGTTTAGGTGACAAGCTATACTTTCATTTGGCAGTGTTGCAAGATATCAAGAAGCCAATCCTGCTGTTTACACTTGTATTACTTTTCCATTTCTTTTTGCGGTGATGTTTGGGGACTGGGGTCATGGAATTTGCTTGTTGCTGGGAGCATTAATTCTTATAGCTCGTGAAAGTAAGCTCAGTGCTCAGGTACGCCCTTTTTGTGAACTTCTAGCATTTAAATTTAAGAGGATGTACTGTCAGAAGACGTTATACTTGATCACTAATGAATTATATTGCTTTAGTTAAGTCAAAACTTCTTCAAGCTGCTCGGTAACATGTACCATTTCCCAGTTCATAGGCGTTGACTCGATCAGCTGCAATTAAAAGTATCTTTTGCTCTCTCCAGAAGTTGTCAAAAGATATGTTGCAGCCATAACCAATATTGTCCACTAGTACCACTGACCCTGAACTTTTTTTCTGGCTGTCGTTGTTACTGTGTCTATGCTATTCAGCAAGATTTAATATAATAGAGACTGCAGTTTTTGTTAGCCAAGGATTCATAATATAACCAATCCTGCAGCAAAGATTTAGCTAGCACCAACATAATATCCTGAGCTAGATTCACAATCTCATGGTTTATTTATGGAGGAATGATGTGGTCTTACTGTGGTAATGATGACATTATCAAATAATAATACTTATAACAGCAACAGTAGCAATAATTTCTTTCATATTGGAGCAATAAGTAGGATAGTTCTCTTTCAGTTTTCGTTTTTAACAAATATTTGTTATGATTCTGGTGTTTAGAAAGAACATAACATGCATTTAACATGTGAAAGAGAATTGTGTTTTTTCCACTTGTCTTAATGAGAAATTTTATATTACTTCCTACCAGAAACTTGGGAGCTTTATGGAGATGCTATTTGGTGGGCGATATGTACTTCTTTTGATGTCCCTATTTTCAATCTACTGTGGGTTGATTTACAATGAGTTCTTCTCTGTTCCTTTTCACATATTTGGTGGGTCTGCTTACAAATGTAGAGATACCGCTTGCAGGTAGGCTCTCTATTTTAAATCTTCAATCTCTAATTTTGCCTTAATGTGTTGTATCTTGTATTGAGGTCACCTTCAGCTGGGTTGTTTAGAATAGAGTTTATGTTCGACAATATACCACTCTGACTTCTTGTTTTAGAGATTGAGATTTCTGGAATCTATGTGCTTAAACCCCACTACTAGTCTGCCGTTGCACGGCTTTTATCATACTTCTGCTTAATTAGAGATCAATCCTTGTAAGTTTTTTTAAATATTTTTTCGAATAATCTAATATTTATAAGATTCACAGAATCTTCTTATTAAAAGTTTAATAATTATTTATTAATCTAAAAGTTATTTTTCATCATCATCATTCTGGATGGATTGGTGGTTTCATTGACTCCTTTAGAGTTCATTCCTATGGCCCGCTGCCGCGAGGGTCGTCCCTCATTCAATCCATGGGGATTCTCCCCACCTTGATTGATGACTTTGGTGGTGTGTTACTTTCGAGCATCTGTCTGGTGTCTGGTGCACGGAGCTTGAGAAGATACAATATCCATCAAGCCATGTGTATCGCTGTTGTTGGAACTTACTTTGATCTGCTAATCATAGCTGTCCTTCACTAGGCATTTATGGCACTCTATTGTCTGGCGGTTTCTCAATCACCTCTATTTTATAACTCTTAAAAATCTTCCCATTGTTTATGCTGGCTGAACTTATGACTTTCCTCAGCAGAAAACTAACTACTTATCATAAATTTGTCTTCTTTTGAGCAGTGAGGCGTACACTATTGGTTTAATCAAGTACCGAGATCCATACCCATTTGGTGTGGATCCCAGTTGGCGTGGAAGTCGTTCAGAGCTGCCTTTCTTGAATTCTCTCAAAATGAAAATGTCGATTTTGTTGGGTGTGGCGCAAATGAACTTAGGAATTCTACTTAGTTACTTCAATGCACGGTTTTTCAGCAGCTCGATTGATATAAGGTGGGTCTCCTGTTTTTTCACTTTTCCCATTGTTGTATTACTTTCAAATGAAGTGCACAAGCGTTTGACTTGTTCTGCATCTTGTTGTTAGGTACCAGTTTGTGCCGCAGGTGATCTTTCTTAACAGCCTTTTTGGATATCTTTCACTTCTTATTGTCATCAAGTGGTGCACCGGCTCTCAGGCAGACCTCTATCATGTAATGATTTACATGTTCTTAAGTCCGACTGACGATCTTGGTGAAAATGAATTGTTCTGGGGCCAAAGACCACTTCAGGCACAAGTTCTAATCTTCTCTTTATTGTTACTTCGTATAGATAATTGCTTATGTTCTCGATTTATGTTATGGTTAACAGGGCTCTGTTTCTGCAGATCATTTTGTTGCTTTTGGCTCTAATCGCAGTTCCATGGATGCTCTTTCCAAAACCTTTTATTTTGAAGAAGCTTCATACGGAGGTACTGTGGTGTAACTTGCTTAGGCTTCAGTTTTGGATTTTTAAGAAAACCAGCAAAGGAATAAACTTAAAACCAAAATTTTCTTTGACATTTCTGTTTTGTAAATGTTGTTTAAAATGTGATTACTACTGATTAGTATCCTCAATTGGTGGACTTAGTTTACTTATGTGCGGTATAGACTTGTCTTTGACTCACTTAAAGGTATTTGAGGGGAGATATAAGGAGCTTGAGAAGATATGATATCTATGTTTTCCTGATGTTATTTTCCAGAGGTTTCAAGGTCGTGCGTATGGGATGCTTGGCACCTCAGAGATGGACCTTGATGTGGAGCCTGATTCTGCGAGGCAACATCATGAGGAGTTTAATTTCAGTGAGGTATTTGTACACCAGATGATACACTCCATTGAGTTTGTTCTTGGTGCAGTTTCAAATACTGCATCATATCTACGACTATGGGCTCTGAGGTATACCTATATTGTTTACATATTTTGTAGTTTACCTGTATGTATGTATGTATGTATGTATGTATGTATGTATATATATATATATTTGCTTATTCCGTGGTTTTCTTTCATCTATGTGGTAGCCCTTTTCTTTAATATCTGTTATTGCAATTACAGCTTGGCTCACTCAGAATTGTCAACCGTTTTCTATGAGAAAGTCCTTCTCCTTGCCTGGGGGTGAGTTCCAACCTTTAATTCTCTATCATGACATGCATGTGCATCTGACTGCTAGTTTTTCTTGCTGCATATGATGGTGCATGTATTCTTCAATCAGTAATAATAAGGTTTTGAAAATAATTATAACAGGTACGACAACTTTGTTATCCGGTTAATTGGGTTAGCAGTTTTTGCGTTTGCAACGGCGTTCATACTACTCATGATGGAGACGCTCAGTGCTTTTCTTCATGCCCTGCGTCTTCATTGGGTGGAATATCAAAATAAATTCTACTATGGAGATGGCTATAAGTTCAAACCTTTTTCCTTCGCCTCCATAACCGAGGATGAGGATTAGTCCACTTGTACACCAGTTTTCTTGTTCTTTGGAAGGAAAAGATATGTAAGCTAAGCACCAAGAATGGCAGAGTTCTAGCTCCAGCCTGAAATGGAATTCAGAGAGCCCCATTTCGGGTGGCATAGAGGAGGTAGATGCTCGATTTTGACGTAGAAATGTAAAGTCCTGGCTCATATTCTTTTGGTGTATCATTGGTATAAAAAAAAGGTTCCATATAAGAGTCAGGGTTGGTTCCCTTCATAGGTGTATTTACGACGTTTGTATTTCATTTATATCTAATCGGAATGAGAGGGGAGAGGGGAATTAGATTCACCGTTTGTAAAGAGGAGCTGGGGAATCATCATACCGTGTAGCGTTTCTGGGATTTTAGTTTATTTAGCTCACACACATGCACATTAAGTGCTGATTTTGCTGGGAATTGGCCCTGGATTCTTTACAATTGTGACATGTATAAGTTTTGAATCTCAACTTCAAAGAAATTCATTTTTGTAAGGATAAATAAGTTAGATAATTCCAAGCTCAAATATGCTTATTGTGCCTGAAAAATAGCATGATATTCGTACAATGTTCATCAACTTTACGAGCTTAATGATATGATGGAAATTCTTCCCCTTGACAGTTCTAATTTGTAGCAACTTTCTTTATGAATTTTATTCCGGAAGATACTCAAGAGTTAACTTCCATTTTTCAAGTATTTCAGCATCGTCTTTGCAATGATATGTAGGCGGTAATTACCGCGCTTAACTTTAGGGGACATGTTGGAATCAAAGAATTTGAATAAAAGCGATAGTAATGAGGTTTTTCACACATATAATTATCAATGTGCTATAGAGGTTCAAATTTGAGACCACAGATCTGAGATTGCGTTGTTTTACACTATTTGCTTGAGCAATTCAAGTTGAGCTCATGCTGCTCAAATCCCCATCTCGAAGATCAGGCCACTAAGGTTGATAATGAATCGACTCATTTATAATTCATGTTTAACAAATTCTATCATATTCGTGCTCGTGTCAGGTAACGATCAAACCAAATCCGCTAACTTCATTACATTAATCATCAAAGTCAAAACTATCCTCCATCCCTTTCAGACCAAAAAAAAAAAAAAAAGAAAAAAACTATCCTCCATCCCTTTAGCTTTAACCCTTCGACCACAAGGGAATGATTCGTAATTTGACTCAGCAGTCACGTGGTCGCTGTCCATTTGTCTCCATCCCCATCCATCCTTTGCCGCTCGTCGATCCATTCAAAAATTTTAAGATCCACAGACAAACAAACAAACAATTTGCAGACTTCTGCACTACGCCCATTTCCCATTCGATCTTTCTAGAAACTTTGAGAGAGAGACGGAGATGGAATCCGACGTTCCTCTCATTGAAATCACTGAAGAAGACGATTCGCTGCTTCAATTGATCCAGGACGATAACGTTTCGAGCAGTAATAGAAGCAAAAGCACCAGCGACGACGCCATTTTCTTTTGCTCGCCTCTCCAACCCTGCAGATCCAAGCCAGTGGGTTAGGGTTTTCTCTTACTCTCTCACTGAGTCTATGCTTCACATTTTGCTCTCTGTTTTGGCCCTCTAGGGTTTCGTTTTTCTCTTGATTTGAATAATGTTGACTCAGATTGACCTCTAATTGTGCTCTGTAGTGTACAATTCGTCTTCTTACTGATTTATATTTACATTTTTATATGTATATGAACATAATTGGACCTACATTGCATGGCATACAATGAAAACTCTGTGAATTATATTGCAGTGGTGAATGAGAAAACCCAAAAACCAAGCTCTCCGTCATGTAGAGATAGTATAGATAAAGAGAATAATGGTAGTAATGCAAACAAAATAGAAGAACAAAAACTCAGCCTCCAGCCGCAGCAAATGAAGAGGAAGAAGGGGGGAGGATACAATTTGCGTAAAAGCCTAGCTTGGGATCGAGCCTTCTTTACTGACGAAGGTTCTATTTTGTTTCTGGATTGTTCTAATTTTTTTCATATAGAAAAGAAAATTAAAGCTGGGTTTATTGTTTTCTTTCCCATTTTGGTACTTTTGTCAGGTGTATTGAATTCCGAAGAGTTATCCCTGATTAGTGGAAGTACAAATTCTAATGGGTTGCTGTCAGTTATCCACGAAGACACAAATAGCATTGCTGATTCAGAAGATCTAGAGGTGATTGAAGAAAAATTATTCAAGGTATTGCCGGAAAGTCCTTCAAGTAAAGATAGGACTGTTGGTGGCAGTTTTTTACCAAAGCGTGACTCATCAGCTAAAGATAATGCTGCGCCAGGTTCTGCGGTTAGTTGTCAAATCTCTTATAGGATGGCAAAGTTTTCTTTAAGTTGAAGATTGTTCAATTGGAGTCATGTTTCTGATTTTTAGGCCAAGCGGAAGGTGCTTTCAGCCCGTGATATCAATAGAAGTGGCTCAAAACGCAGTGGTTGCCCTCGACCTTTGGCCTCCTCTTCATATCCTTTTGATTAATTTTTCTATATGTCGGAGTTTTGGTGAGTCTTTTTTTATGTTAATGAGTTTTTGGGAGAGTTTGCCTTGACTTATGTGAACTCTGAAAAGGCCTGCGAATGTGAATACAATGAAATCACCGATTAAAGAACCAAGAATTTCTACATTACCGGTTCGAAAACCTGATCCCTGTCTGCTGTCTAGGACTTCCAAGAATGTGATGGTTGGTGCAAATGATTTAAAGAGGAATCAGGTTGCTCACCCTGGTAAATATTTAGATATTGACTGCATTTATTAGTGAGATTTATTTTTTAAAATTAATTTTAGAATTAAAAAAGATAATGGGTAGTTGTGTTCCATAAATTTAGGATCCATTATCTGATTTTTCTTTTAATTTTAATTTTTTTAATATGAAAAAGTGTGAATTTACCATATTATCCTCATTTAATTAATAATTTCAAATTTTAATGTTTGCATTAACCAAGGGCATTTTCTGGTATTTTGAATGTTTTACCATTCTTTGCCTTTTGCTTTATATATATAGATATAGATGAAGAAATAAGATTTTCACATTTGAATCAAATGGAAATTATTTGTTTATATTCTGTTAACTACTTCTCTCTCATGCAGCAGGGAAATTGAACAACAACAAAACTGGGCCAAATAATGCAAAAGTTGCTCCTGGAAAATCTTTAACTTCTAAAAGTTCTGTTCGGCAAGCCAGAAGAAATGTGGTGAGACCTTGAAGCTTAAGTAATAGTCTTTGTAAATTAACTACTAATAATACGTGTGACTATAGACATTTCCTTTGTACTGCGTCAACAATCTGGTATTAATAAAGATGTATGTGCTTCCTGTGTTGTGAATTTCCATTATTTTTGCAGGCCAGCTTCGTGAAGGGTTCACCAACCAAAATACCATGTCCACCTTCTATTGAAGCAAATAATGGCTTCGAGGTGATCTCAAAACAGACACTTCCTTCTACTGGTCATGCATCATATGGCCATGATGACAGATCCAAAAAAACTGCAGTTCCGCAGATGATCTCAAAACAAGCACTTCCTTCTACTGGTCATGCATCATATGGCCGTAATGACAGATCCCGGAAAACTGCAGCTCCAGAGGCGATCTCAAAACAAGCACTTCCTTCTACCGGTCATGCAACATATGGCTGTGATGACAGATCCAGAAAACCTGCAGTTCCTCTTCCTCATACTGGTGTGAACTTGTCACGTACTCAGCTCCCAACATCAAAGCCATCAGGTTTACGGATGCCATCACCATCACTGAGTTTCTTTCATCAGGTATTTTTCAAACAACTGTTCTGCTGCTGCATAAAAGAGATGATATTTTCTCAACTCAATATGTCTGATTTTCCTTTGCTATATTTTTGATAAATTGTTTGCAGCCAAAAGCTTCTTCTTTGCCTAGTCCTTTGAAGACAAGCTCTCAGCCATGCATTATTCCTAATTTGAGGCAAGTTGGTTCTGTAGATCCAATTCATGAATTGAGGCCGCCCTCTTCCCTTGGGAAAAAGCAAAATGTGATCAATGATCGGACAGTAATTGGAAATGTTAATGTCCAATGCTCAAGTTCAGGTTGCTCAGTTTCATCTACAATTAACTCTGCCACAAAGGACAAGGTGGAACCATTCTCGCAAGTAACAAATATGCAGAAGGTGGAACTGAAGGTACAATCTAGCTCAAGTAGTTATGATATGACAGAGAATCAGCCAAAGTTCAATAGCATTCCTGTTCATGAAGACCAACAATCTATGGGAGAGGTAGAATTTCAGAGGAACGATGATAAGTTTCTTTTACAGGGGGGATCCTGTGAACAATTGGTTAAAGATGACAATAGCGTGAAGGCTGCTTTTGATATGGAGAAACCCCATGTTACACCCCGTCTTAGTTCTGCAGTGAAATTTCCCTGTTTTTCTGGCGAAAATGACATAACTGTCCATCAACTTCTTGAAGACAAATCCCATGACTTGCCACAAAAGAATTGTGGTGTCCTTTTAAGGTCCAAATATGAAGAGGCAAGTTCTTCTGGTAGTGTCTTAATATCATACGATGATCAGTCAAGCAGCGATCATAATGTCAATGAACTGCATGGGGCAGAAGCTGATCTGTTTAAACCTATGACCAGTGAAGGCAGCCAAATTTCTGATGAGGATCAAATGATCTGGGAAAACACGGGTAGTTTCACCAAGGAATGTCAAGTTTCTGAAGATATCCAGAGCTATAGTTCTGTGAAGGTTGCAGGTGTCAGTCCAAAGGTCCAAAATTCTAGTGCATCTGAATTGAAAAGGTCTGATCCTTTGTCTGACTCTAGATTTAAAAACCAAGCAAAAGATGATGGTAGTAGATTTAACTCAAAGACTAGGAACCCACATGTGGAAGATGCACAAATGCTGGCTTTAGGTGGAAGGATGATAGATGAAATGAATGATGTTGACCTCAGCACATCAGCTCCAGAAAATTGTCAACTGGTGATAACTGATTGTGGAAATGAAAAACCTGAACAGCTAGACCTTCCAAATTCCTGCTATGTTGGAGAACAGGTTTTCCAGGAAAATAAATTGCACTTAAATGATTGTGTGTTGGATGGATTCAGTATTTTCCCTGAAGAATCCCAGCAGAAAAATGTTCTTCAATGTGTTGATTCAAAAGAACCAGAAGGAACTGGTGCCTGCAGAAGTGAATCAGAATTTTCCAGAACCCTTTCTCTAATTGGAAATATTAATGTCCAATGCTCAAGTTCATGTTGCTCAGTTTCATCTACAATTAACTCTGCCACAAAGGACAAGGTGGAACCATTCTCACAAGTCACAGATATGCAGAAGGTGGAACTGAAGGTACAACCTAGCTCAAATAGTTATGATATGACAGAGAATCAGCAAAAGTTCAATAGCATTCCTGTTCATGAAGAACAACAATCTATGGGAGAGGTAGAATTTCAGAGGAATGTTGATAAATCTCTTTTACAAGGGGGATCCTGTGAACAATTGGATAAAGATGACAATAGAGTGAAGGATGCTTTTGTACTTACTCCAAAAAGTAAAGATATGGATAAACCCCATGTTACACCCCATCTTAGTTCTGCAGTGAAATTTCCCTGTTTTTCTGGCGAAAATAAAATAACTATCCATCAACTTCTTGAAGACAAACCCCATGACTTGCCACAAAAGAATTGTGGTGTCCTTTTAAAGTCCAAATCTGAAGAGGCAAGTTCTTCTGGTGGTATCTTGATAGCATACGATGATCAGTCAAGCAGGGATCATAATGTCAATGAACTGCATGGGGCAGAAGCTGAGCTGTTTAAACCTATGACCTGTGAAGGCAACCAAATTTCTGATGAGGATCATATGATATGGGAAAACACGTGTAGTTTCACCAAGGAATGTCAAGTTTCTGAAGAGATCCAGAGCTACAGTTCTGTGAAGGTTGCAGATGTCAGTCCAAAGGTCCAAAATTCTAGTGCATCTGAATTGAAAAGGTCTGATGCTCTGTCTGACCCACATGTGGAAGATGCACAAATGCTGGCTTTAGGGGGAAGGTTTATGGATGAAATGAATGATGCTGACCTGAGCACTTCATTTCCAGAAAATTGTGGAAGGTTAATAGATGAAATGATTGATGTTGACCTGAGCACTTCAGCTCCAGAAAATTGTCAACTGGCGAGAACAGATTGTGGAGATGAAAAACCTGAACGGCCAGACCTTCCAAATTCCTGCTATGTTGGAGAACAGGTTTCCCAGGAAAATAAATTGCACTTAAATGATTGTGAGTTGGATGGATTCAGTATTTTCCCAGAAGAATCCCAACAGAAATTTTTTCTTCAATTTGTTGATTCAAAAGGACCAGAAGGAACTGGTACCTGCAGAAATGAATCAGAAGTTTCCAGAACCGTTTCTCTAATACCACATGGTATGCTAGATTTCAGTTCTAATGTTGCAGAAATAGTGGAGTCCCAGAATGTGGATAATACTGCATCAGTATCTGAAAACAATGAAACAGTGGTTGAGAGTTACAACCTGGACTCACAGTCAATGAGTGACTTTCAGCTTCATTGTCAAGACTGTTCTTTGAAATTGGATAGTGTGGGTGATTTCACGTCCAAGCTAAATGTGAAAGTGCAAGTTGAGGGTAGATCTGCGGTAAAAGACATAATTGAGCCCAAGGATTTTGGAACCAAAGATTGCAACTTACCTGTTGAAAGTTGCTATGGTGTCCCTCAGTTACAGACTGAAGATGACAAAAGCTATTGCCAGCAAGATACTTCAGTAGAGCAGAGTGATAAGATCAATCTCAGTTCAGATATTGGTGTCATACGAGAGTACCAGGACATTAATCCAGGATCTTGTTTGAATGGAACCTTGCTTGCAAACAGCGCTTCCTGCAAGGTATTTGAGGAAACTGTTCATGAGGTTGGTTTAGATGACTCTGATGCTTGTGGAATTGAATCAAAGAATTCAAAAGTAGCAGCAGCAATGCATGATGGCAGACCTGATTTGGAGGAAAAGGCTGACTACTTACAAATGGAAGTTGCAGTGACCAGCTCTTTCAAGATTGAACCATCATCAGAAAATCTTAAAAGTTGTACGAAGTCCAGTCATGACAATAAGCTAAGCAATCAAGCTGGTCCTGTGGAGTCTGATGTATCTGCAAAAACAACCAATGAAGAAAACTCTGTGTCAACTTTGGCATATAGTTCCTGCGAAGGGGAGTTATGCTCATCTGTCATCTCTGATCCGAGATCATCAAGTGGAAGAATTCTGCAGGAAATTGAAGTTAATGTATTGAGCAGAAAAACTTTGGCAGAGGAATCTGAAATTAATATCTTAGAAGAGAATCATACTCTTAGCAGTGAACTGCAGCATGAGTTAGAAGATACCTTGCACCCCACAGAAGATAATGAGGCAACAAAAGAGATGTATGTACCAAAAAGCCTAGATCAATTTTATCTACTTGTATGTGTGCGCAATGGCATGTGTGACAAAATGCCTTTTGTCTTTTGAGCCATTTGGTTCACATAATTTATGGACTGTTTAGATGGTACAAAAGTTCTGTGAGAGATTTAATTTTCCTGTCTCTGATTGCAGTAAGAAGTCTGGAAGTGATAGGAAACAAGATGCCCCTGTAATAAAGCTTCCATCGGATGCTGTTCCATTCTCGGATGAATGGTTAGCTGCACTTGAAGCAGCCGGAGAGGTAATAGTTGTCCTGCAAAGCTTTTTAGTGCATGCACACTATAACTTATAACACACAAACTGCATTTTTGCAATTCATGCCAGCATTTTGTAACTTTTTGTTTTTATTTACCAAATGTCTCATGGCACTACAATGGCTACATATTCTCTCTTCATTTCTTTTGGATCCTCATATGCAATTAATTGTTACTCTCCACTCCTTTAAAATCAATGAATTGTGATATGGCACTGCAATTCTTAAATATGCTTTCTTCATTTGTTTTGCACCCTTATGTATGTAATGCTACTGCCCACTTCTTTAAAATCAATGAAATGCGGTTCTGGGTTTAAACAAAGACACATTTTATAGGAAGACAATTAGCCTTAATTTATTTGATATTGTAATCTTATACCAAGTTTTTCTTTTCAAAAAATCTTATACCAAGTTTTGGTGCAGGAAATTTTGACAAAGAAAAGTGGTGCTGTACAAAATTCACCCCCGAACAAATCTGAACCTCAAATAGGTCCATGGTCACCGGTATGGTTTTGCTTACTGGACAATCATCTATTCGTTGTTTGCATTTCCATACATAGAATTGGACCCCCCACAGAGAGATAGAGAAACAACACCATATCTGAATTTTTTTCTACACAAAATGAATTCTGCCACCTTTTCCTTAGTGGTAGATGGGCTTTCTTTTTATATGTTTTTGGCTTATTATGTAATTTTATTATTTGCATTATCTATTTTGCTATGAGCTCATGTGTTTCCATTGTTGAATTTCAGGTGAAACGAAAAACTAATCAAGTAATCGGACCATTTGATTGTACAAAACATACCAACAACGTCCCTCCTAGTTCTCAATGACCTAATTAAGAGGAGTCTGCCTAATCACTAACTGTGTGACACCATTCTTCTTTCCTCCTCCTTTTCTTCTACTTTTACAGACAATTGTCACATTATCTTGCTATGAAACATACAAAAAAAATCAAGCAATTCTTATTATTATTATTTTCGCTTCTTTTTTACCACTTTGGTTTAACATAGTGCAAAGTTTGTACTGTCATTGGCACAACGGTTCACCTATTATTACTTGCTTAACTAATAGATAGTAATTAGTTTTGTATTGGTATTAAGGAATTTGCATGCAGAAATTCAATGAGATAAAGAAACAATGTCATGTACTAAGAATGGAAATTACAACGAGCGGTCAAAATTTTGTTACAGCCAGTTACACTTGTACAATATATCTAATTGTCAGCTATGATCTCCTCCTCTATTGATGAGTATATATAGGAATTGTAAGTCTGATCCATAAAGGATTTGGACCAACAACTGTTTTGGTCTAATGGTTGGCTGACCACATTATAAACATCATCGAGCGCATAAGTTGACAAAGGCTCTGCATCTTCTGCCAATAATTCATCGACGGTGAAGATTAAATTCGGATCTTGATGATCATCGGCATTCATATTATGTTGCCACGTTGATCTTGCTAGTTCGCTATTATACTCAAAATTACTCAGATTGCTGGCGGCTGCTTCCAGTGCTCCATCAAATTGATTAATACAGAGGCAAGAAGTTGGCAAAGGCTTTTCTTGGCTTTCAACAATCTGAGGTAGTTGCTGCGAGTGTAACAATGGCGGTTCGCGGTCTAGTTCTACGAAGAGTTCATCAATGTTGAAACTTTTATGATTGGTGTCGATCAAATAATCTTGATCACAAGTGGTAATGTCGTTGATCATCAACTGATTGCTCTCATCATTCATAATTTGCGGCCCCACTGAATTTTCAGTCTTCATCTCCTTCGTAGATTGATCTCTTTTCATCTTCTTGTTTGATTGATCTTGAGATGAGCACTTCCTCTTTTTCCCGGACTTGTTCATATTGCACTTCCTTCTCAGCCGACAAATCACAACGTCAAAATCATAGCAATTACGACTTGTGCGATTCTTGCAGCCCTTTTCGAAAAGGCTATATTCATCCAAAAGCCAGCCGGCGTGGTCCCCCGAAGTATTTCTGTTCTCGTACCGGAATTTCCGTTTTCTACCTATAATCTCATCCACCTCATCTTTAACATCTTGGCAGGTTTCGGTTTCACTCCAAGTACCGCAGCTGCCAGTCTTCCGTTGGATGCGCAAACCGTTTCTCTGGAGCTCGGAAACGAAGTACAAGTCTTGATCGTCAAGTTGATCCCCTCCGTAATCTCTCCAAATTTCTGAGGGTTCTCGTTTGTTGCCGAAGAGGTTGCACTTGTAGATAACCTTGTTGTATGGCGGCATCGAAGTCAGGGGGTTGTTCGCCACCACCACCTTGTAGAGAAAGAAGCCGATAATTTCTTGGTCCGTGGGGTCAAACCGGAAGCCGAGCAGCTGCGTCATGCCGGAATTAGCCACGAGAGAGAGGTAGAGAAAAGACCTTGGTTCTTGTTCAAGTGTTTGTTTGCTTAATTTTGATCAACTGTGTTGATAGCAGCGACTATATTTATAATCCAGCAGTTACTTGGAGACAAAGAATAGCCGTTGGAGACTAGTTTTCCTTATTTCGTTTGGAAACTAATAGGCCCAGCCCCAGTCGAGAAATAGGACAAACGGGGAGAGAGAGAGAGAGAGAGAGTGTGTGTGTGTGTGTGTGTGTGCCTGAACGAGACGAGAGCGACTCTCTCTCAAAAGCAGCCATATTTTCTTCTCATTCTGTGACGAAAGGAGAAATACGACAAGTAAGACTTTGAGAAGCAGCGCGACCTCAACCCTTTCGGCGACGATGCCTTCGCTCATCTCTACGCTGGCGTCGAGGACAAAATCTAAGCTGCTCTTCAGGTTTATACGAATCGCGTCTGCTCCTCATTCCATTGTTTCTGTTTGGTTGCCGAGAAAATGTAGCAACGGAGAGAAAGGGGAAACGGAAAGATTTGAGTGCCTGGTGTTTAATTGTGTGCTGAAATATGCAGAAAGCCGAGATGGGTGAGTAATCGGGCTGTGGCGGTTGAATGTGGAGATTCAACGGACCAAAGCTTAATTGGTGGAGGAAGTTCCGAAGCTGCCGAAACTGGGTCAAGAAAAGGTTTATCAAATCATCTATTTTTGTAATTTTAAAATTTATGTAATTTTAATTTTAATTAAGCTGGAATTTTGGGAATTACGTCTGATTAGATATGAGAAATCTAATAGGCTTTTTCTCCAATTGTTTATTTGTTTTGGAAAAGTGGTGTGGATTGAGCCTCTCTAACTCTCTGTCTATCCACGATGCACAAGTGTCGTTCTTGTAGTACTAGATTAGAAATAGGATTACTCTAGAAGAATCTAGAAGGAACTAGACTAGGAAGTCCAATTGGTATTTCCTCTTTCTTAATTGGCACCTGTAGCAGATTGTATTTACGATTAGTTGGAGAAATTTTATACACCTGACAGAATGTTGAGAGAATTGGAAGATATGTTACTGATGTAGATAAAATTTTGGCATATATATGTATATTTGACCCATGATAGAATACTATTTTTAAGATCCCACCTAATTAATTGAATGGGGATCGACAATCCATTGATGAATACATCAACAGTTCGTAGCTACGTACCGTCTGATTTTTCGTAAGATTTAAAAAACAAACAGTTGCAGCTCATATAGTTTGTCTGTCAAGGTTGTGTTATTGGCTTGTGTTTGTGTGTGTGTTCTGCGTTGTGCTTAATAAAAATTGGTGGGAGCATTCCTATCAGTCGCTTATTAAAGCTATATATATATATAGTTGTTTAATCATGGAAAAGGGTATCCAGAGAAAAAGGGAATCAAGCTTTTGAGAAAGATGTTTAAGCAAATGCAGGTGCCTGCAAGCATGCATGTTTGCAAATGTAAATGTATTTATGTATGTAAAGTATGTTGGAGAACCCTGCAGCCATGCTTGCACACGTGTAGTTGGTGCCTGGGGATCAAATTCTAGTAGGAGAGTGCTGCTAACAGCAAATCAGGTCAGTGCGGCGTCTATTTATCATTTCTGTTATCGTATCTTGAGCAGGAGTATAAATTTATAGAGAACAACATGCACTTCAACTTTGATGCCTTAAGATTGAACATTTTAGCATTAGAAAATTTAATGGTGCATAGTTCTTTGGGTAATATATTCATTTTCCATTTCTTGTGATAATTATAGCTAGAGTTGAGTTAGGCAACGAATCTGGCCTTCTTCATATATTCTTCTACTTGTGCTATAGACCATATCTGCTCAGCTTCAAATTCCAAAGCCCAATGACAATGGTAATTAGAAAAACTCATCATTACTACCTGGGTGGGATTCAAATATATTTATTCCATATAGATATGCTTATCTGTTATTGCTGATCTGAGATCATCAAGTGGAAGAATTCTGCAGGATATTGAAGTTAATGTATTGATGAGCAGAAAAACTTTGGCAGAGGAATCTGAAATTAATATCTTAGAAGAGAGTCATACTCTTAACCGTGAACTGCAGCATGAGTTGGAAGATACCTTGCACCCCACAGAAGATAATGAGGCAACAAAAGAGCTGTACGTACCAAAAAGCCTAGATCAATTTTATCTACTTGTATGCGTGTGCAATTGCATGTGGTGTCCTTGTGTGTTTTAAGCTATTTGGTTCACATGATTTATGGATTGTTTTAGATGGTACAAAAGTTCTGTAAGTGATTCAATTTTCCTGTCTCTGATTGCAGTAAGAAGTCTGGAAGTTATAGGAAACAAGATGCCCAAGAAATAAGGGAGACTTTGGAAAACCCCGAAGGAGAGAGAAATTTTTTTAAAAAAATCAAAATGGACAAAATTGCCCTTATTTATTTATGGATTTATTAAGGAATCCTTTACATTTACATGTCTTTTATTTGAAAGTCGAGAGGTTTTTCTGTCTTTTTTGAAAAAGCTTTGGCTTTTTCCAAAAGTGAAAATTTTTTTATAGCTAAAACCTAAATTTACTTAGAAAATAAAGCTTCCATCAGATGTCGTTACATTCTCGTATGAATGGTTAGCTGCGCTTGAAGCAGCCGGAGAGGAATAGTTGTCCTGCAAAGCTTTTTAGTGCATGCACACTATAACTTATAACACACGAACTGCTTTTGGATCCCCTGCCAAATTGCTTTCATAACACACTAATTGCTGCAACAATTGCATATAAGGATAAATAAATAAAAAAAAGGCTTGTTTATTGATATGCCCTGTGTGCTTAACTAAAAATCTCATTTAACCCCATGAATTTGAAATTGACTCAATACCCCGTGTGCTTTGTTTCCGCGTCCTCCATTACCCAAAAATAAATGAAGAAAGTTAATGCTTTCATGGCACCACAATTGCTACATATTCTTTCTTCATTTGTTTTGGATCCTTATATGCAAGGAATTGTAGCTCTCCCACTCCTATAAAATCAATGAATTGCTACGCAATTGCTCATGTGTTTCCATTGCCCTTGAGTTTCAGTATACTACTATTCTTTTGGCTTTATTTAAAGAGTTGTTCTATTTAAACCAAAATAGAAAACTATTTTATTAATTTATTTTTTTCCAATTGACATAAGGAAACCTAATTTCATTAGAAGAAAGAAGTCAATTGAAATAAGGAAACCTAAATATAGCGAAACGTGCAAAACCCAGAACAAGCAATCATAATACTCACCTATCAACTGGGCCCCATTGCTTCAGCAGCATCACAAAAACATCAAATCTCTGGAACTTCAAGCGCCAATAAAATTGCTTCAGCAACAAAATTTTGGAACTTGCCTAATTAGAATAAAACAATAAAAACTTAATTGGGGTTTAATTAAAAAAGAGAAATCAAGTTTCCTTGATCGTGAGGGAGAATTTTACTGGTTAAAAAATTAGAGTTCCTTTTTGGTACTGATTTAGAGTTGTTATATAACAAGGTGCCTTGCTTGTCAATGAACCCCAGGACCGATATTCACCCCTTTTTAAAACCCTAGCCAACCCTTTTCAAAATCCAAAGCCTCTCTCTCTCTCTCTCTCTCTCTCTCTCTCTCTCTCCAAGAAGTACTGCCACTTAAATCACCATGAAATCTTCTGACAGAGCCCTTGAAGACCTTAAGCTTTTCCACACAATCGATCGCAACATATATTATCGACTCTTGATGGGGTTAGGTTTTGACCCTATCCTATCCAAGTATATCGTAGCCCTTTGGCACACGCTTGAAAGACAAAGTATTGGCCAGAAATTTATGGTGAATACCTTACTTTTGCACAATCCATTCTTCAATGACTTGGCAAAGGAATCTTTTGAGTTATTGAAACGTTTGTATTCAGATTGCGTTCATCCTCCGTTCGAGGACATCGATAGCCAGTTTCCGAAACTGCGTCTTCTTGTTCCCGTAAAAGTTTCACTAAGTTCTGTGTTTAACAACAAGGAAAACACCAAGAAAATCATGGAGGAATTTGTGAACGAAGTGTGTGAGAGAGCTTTTAGTGATATAGTTCCAATATATCCATATTTGGCTTTCATTCCACAACCTATTGTTTCCCAGCAACCCTTGTTGCATTTGATGAATGGTCTAATAGTGCAACAAGGGTTTCAAAATTCACTTAATTTGTGCGTTGATCCTAATGTTGTTGAGGCTCAACCTTCGTTGCCAGCCCAAGAAGCATGTGATGAAAGACCTGATCGGCCCCAGCCTAATGCTGACAAGAATGAAAGAACTTTGTTCTTGACCTTCTCAAGGGGCCATCCTGTTTCAGAAGAAGAACTCGGAGGCTTCTTTACAAGGTGCTTCTCTACTCTCTTTTTTCGTATTAGTTAAAGTATTTCTATGTTTGTAACTGATCGCATTGGAGAGACGGTACAAGATTTGAATTAAATGTCATGTATATTATATGTAGGAAATTTGGAGAGTGTATAGAAGCAATATGTATGGGAGCAGAGGAGGGAAATTCGCAGCCACTGTTTGCTCGTGCTGTTGTTAAATCTTCATCAGACATCACAAAAATTCTTGTTGGTGTAGACGACAGCGGCAAAGCCAAATTCTCAATTCATGGGAAAGATGTTATCGTGAGACGCTTCTTTCCAAGACAAAACAAGTAGGCAGGCAGGCAGGCAGGCAGGGAGCCAACCACAAGATTGCATGGGCTATAGGCTATAGTTCGGAAAAATAAAAGTAAAAATAGTTACTATGTAACAATTGATCACACATCCATGGTCAAAATTAGTTAGTTGTACAGACCACATCAAGTTTTTGGTCAGAACACCCAACCCATTATAGGCAACAAAGGCAGGGACCAGGGTTGGTTGTATATGTCCTTTTATTTTTTTTTAGTAAATATCATCGTATTATATATGTTATGGCACGTTTGTTTTTACATACTAATTGCATGATAATTAGCTTTTTTTTTTCTTTCTTCAGATAATCCTTTGACTCTGTGCATATAATCTAAAAGATGGAGCTAATAATAAGAATTTTACTCCAATAATCCTTCTATTAGAGCACTTCCACCAGTGCTTATTTTGCTGGGGCAAAAGGGAGCCTAGGCATCTAATAAGCCCCCAACAATGAAAGATAGCCTAGGCAAAGATGGGCCCCATTTATCCAGGTCAGCTCAAAGACAAGAATTACTTGAGTTGCTGCCTGGATTTGCTGATCTCATATTGACAACAGCGACCAATTTAAATACACAAAAAAGAAGGAAAAATACCAAAATATTTAGAATATTTTTTCTATAAATACTTAGCCATGTTCTTCACTTCCCACACCAAAACTCCATACAAATTCCTCTCCTCATATCTAATGTGAATAATGCTTGCTTTTACTTGTCATGGCAGTGAGTGGAAAAGCAAAATAAAAAAGGGTAGGGCAGTCACTATTCACTAGATAGTGTCAGCCCTTTCTTGCCATTGTCCTTTGCTATGGCACCATGACACCATGAGTGGAAGTGCTCTTATATATATATATATATATATATATATATTATTTTCTATTATTTTTCAGTTGGAGGGGATGAAGATCAAACTCTGTTTTTCGTGCAATTTTCTTTTCTACATTGCGGCAGAGTCTGAAATTTAAGACAACGAAAAAGAAAAATAATATTCTCCACACATCGATTTCAATGTTAATAAAATAATTTAATCATGTAACCCAAAATTAATTGACAATAAATGGAAAAAAATCAAGATCATTTAAACTATTAAGGTAAGCAGTGGCGGACCTGTGCAGGCGCAAGGAGGTGCACCTGCACCTCCGGTCGCTGGAAAAGTCCATTAAAGCAGCTGGAGTTGCACCTCTGCTTCAGACCAGAGACGCACGCAACATGCTCGACAAAATGCCCAAACCAAACTGGGCGCTGCGCTTGTTTTTTTATAACACAGCTTGGCCAAAACGACGTCGTTTCGGACCAGGCTTTAAAAAAGTTTTTTTATTTTTATTTATTTTAACCTGGCCAAAACGACGTCGTTTTGGACCAGGGTTTTTTGAAAAAAAAGGGAGAAAAAAATAGGGAAGCTGCTGGGCCATTTCTCTTGGGCTTTTCAATTTCTATAATTTCTTATGTAATTGGATTTTAAGTGGGAGTTATTTTTATTCAATTGGGTTTTGGGAATTCCTTAATTAAGTGGGATTGGAATTCTCTTTATAAAGGACCAGTTTAACATTACTCAATTTCGTCAAAGTTGTGTGCATCACAAGAATCCTACGTTTTTTTTCCTTCTTGAGTACCCCAATCCAAAGTAAGTCGAATGCATTTTGTTTTTTATTCTTGAGCAAACGCCAATTTTGTTTTTGTTTTTTTTTCTTTTTTTAATAAATTTATTTTTTCTTGTTTAGCTCTCTCTGTATTAGTAAGATTAGTATGATATGAAACCTCGTTGGCAACAATTGTAGGTTAATTGTAATGTTAATTTTTTTAATTTATTATGAATAACATTAGTATTGTTTAAATTATAGGGATGTTTAGTTGTCAAATTTTTTTTTTTTGAGCTCTTAGCTTTTGAAAATTGCACCTTTACTGAAGGTAAGGCTTTCATTTTCTGATGTGAGATAATCCTTTCAACAGTTAATACATACGGATCTCTTTCATCAACAATAGTAGAAATACATAATATTGGATTGACAACATCACTTTTCATTATCAGCAGAGCCAGAATAATTAACATCTGCACCCTTAACATTTTGATACTTGTACAACTTAGCACACACTAGATAATAACCAAAATTGAGCACCCCAACAACAACTAACATCCAATACACATTGTCTAGCTTCCCATTATTTATATCATTTGGTAACCACCCTGTAACCCTCTGAACCAAATTAATTACACCTGTGCTTAAATAAAATGCAATCCCAATGACCAACGAGATCATCGCCGTCGATGTGCTTCGGAGAGACACTGGAAATTCTTGATAGTACAATGCAACTTGTCCTGGAAAATGAAATGCCTCTCCAATACCTGCCAAAACCAACTGCGGGAAAAGCCACAAGGCCAGCATTGGTACAACAGGTTGGAGGTGGTTCGCTTTGGCTAATTTGAGCCTTTTTGACTCTACTAGTGCTGAAAGAGCCATGCTAAGAACATTTAACACGTGGCCTAATCCTATACGTTGGAGGGGCGTTGGAGATCGACCAGTCAGCTTCTGCCACACAGGACATAAGAACCTATCAATAAGGGTGAGAGAGATGGCTGTGGAAAGTAGGACAATGACTATAACGGAGCCAGATGGCATTTTGAAATGAGGCCCAATGTGACGGTCCATGCTTAGAGCTTGCAGGACTATCATGCTGGACTGGACTCCTAATGGTATACATAAGAATATGCTTGTTGACCATAATGGCAAAATTCGTATAATTGTTTTGAAATCTTCGACCTGTTGCATTGTGCTTAGTCTCCATGGTTTTGCAATGGAACCATCTGATCTGATGTCTCCTTCAATTTTCTGTGCTGCACGGTTTAGGAATCTGTATGCAAAGAGGGGACATCACGTTTGTATTTCTATAGTCTGAAATTGAATCATATTTCTACATGATCTCTATATTATACGACATTGACTAGTTTTAAAAAAAAAAAAAAAAAGGAAATTGTTGTCTCGCGCCAAACTATGAATCTAAGATAGCCAAGATTCACTCTCTGACAACATAAGCATTTATCCGACAACAAAAGTTTGGTAAGATAGCATAACTTTTCGATATAAGTAATTAACCCTGTAAAGTTTGTACCTGAAACTGGTGCTAAGTGTTCCAGTCACTATGCCTTCTTTCACTCCATCATGTCTATCGTAATAATCCTTGCTTAAGGAGGAGAGTTGGAGTTTCCTTTTTCGAAAAGCGGCAACAGCAACCCTAGCTAAACCAACAAATGGACTTCCTTGTGGCTTATCAATGTTATAAAACCGGGTTCCATATAAGAAAACGGCCAAGCCAATTATGTTGGTAAGGACACATAGGCCAAACCCCCATCTCCATCCAGCGTTGTCCTCAATATAGACAATAACTGTTAGGGCTACAACTGTAGTAGAGTATAGAGTAAAGAAGTACCAGTTGAAGAAACTCGCTTGATTCTTAGGCTTGTCAAACTGGTTTGCTCCCATTGTTGCTAGGGTATAGCGGGTACCGCCCAAGCCAATAGAAGCTAGAGCTATACCAGTATACAATACTGCATCTTGTAATGTTGAAGTGGGTTGGCATAACTCTGATCCCAAGAGACAAGGTTGAGGCCTCAACGAATTCAGTGTCGCGGTTAATGCTAAGACAATTATGCCCTACAAAATATTTGAATCCAAGTTTATGCAGGAAGTTTAACAAGTTAAAAGGTTATGCTGATATCTGATATGTTATATTGTTAGATAATTCATCTGTACGTGATCAATCTAAGATCAGATTGACCAGACGATGTTATATTGTTAAATTCAACCATTAAATGTGAATATATAACTTGTCCCTCAATTTAAGCCCCTAAATTAAGCATTTCCACCCAAGTACTTAGCTAGCAATTGCCAAATAAAAGTGAATATAGCAACTAAAATCAAGTACATATCAAAAGTTTTATTCATTTGTTCACATAAATCAGCAGCAAAAGAACAGGCACAGATGGAACAAGCATGTACTAAGAGATTGACTATTTTATTACCAGCAAGGAAATGCAGGAGGAAATTGAGATAACGGAGAATGAGCCAAAGAGAGAGTCAGCTACGATTGCTCCGATGATTGGGAAAAAACTTGAAGAACCGTTAACCACATTTGCAATCTGAGCAGCATCAATGCTCTTTACATTGAATTCTTCAATCAGAAATACAATCAAATTTGAGAGCCATCCTCCGGCTGTAAGTGTCAGGCCTACCAAAGCCCCTGCGCAATATGGAAGTTCATAATCATAACTCGGATACTATGTTCGACAATCCCTACACTAACACTATTGTGAGTTAGCAAACTAATAAAATGAAAGAGATGGAGAGAAAGAGAGAGACCGGTAATGAATGGGAAAGTGATCCAACCACCGCGCCTGCTACCGGAATGCGATGATGATGCATCGGCTTCATCATTGTGGGAAAGGGACTCATCCATGTTGGAGGGTCAACTATTTAGGCCAGCTCAAAGTTGCTGATGTGCTTACAACTTGTAGTGTGATATTTAACATGAACCCGTTGCACGGGTTAATATATATTTGAGTATCCTTCAATTCTACACAACCCACAAAACACGTTTGCAGTATATTTGCTATTATATTTTTGGTGTCCTGAATTTCTGTTTGTTAAATTAACAGTCCTTCATGACGTTATTATTATATGTATTTCATTAAGAAAGTTTTGGTACTTAACAAAACTTTTTTCATTTAAATTACCAGTACCCAAGTAATAGGTTAACGAAAATGCTAGTTATACTACATTGTGTACCATTTTTCTAATAAAGGCGAACACCATTATATTGGTGTGGTACAAAATATGATATGCCAAGCAAGAGTTAATAAGTATAGGTTTGAATATCTCCCAAATGTACCTCACATTCAATTATCTTATGCCCTTGTCGATTTGTAATTATTTTAGGTTCCCTAGCTATTTATAAAAAACACTACCAGAAAAAGAGGCAAAAGCCACAGTGACAACAATAACAAAACTTTAATTGGGTTGCCATTTCCAGAAAACAAGGGGGAAGAATGAATGATTTTACACGCGATGTCAGGATAAAGACAAGGAGATGGCAGTCCAATTAGGTATACTTTTTTGATGAAGTCTGAAACACGCATATTGCAAATTAATTAAAGAAGGATGCCCTGCCTAACGAAATGATCTCATGTGGGAGTGACCCTTCCCTCCAAAATTTACAGAGAAAAAAGTTCAAACAAGATAAATCATATATTGCAAAGAAATGAGCTACTTAATTTCTTACGAGTTTGCCCACAAAATTTGCATACGTCAACGTCAACGTTTTAACTAAGGCATGACAAGCATTACTTCTTCCAATACAACTTCTTAATTCCATATGCGTTTCTTAGGATATCGTGTATTGCAACTAGGTCTTTTGCATTCCATTTTGTATTTTCAGTATGATATGTGGACTAGTTATCACGTAATGGTGTTTCATATTACTTGAAAATAACTTTTGATAGAGAATGTATAGCTAGCATTCTCCTAGACACACGTACTTATCCTAGACACAAGTAGTATTTTTGATAGAGAACGGTGATTACAAGTAGTACTCACGTACTTATCCTAGACACATTCTAGATAATGTTTACTATCTTTGTAACTCAACTTCTGTCACATGATTTTTTGACACTTCTTATATTGAATCACTACTACATTTTACTATTTGCGCGACGAATCATAAAGCGTCGCGCAAAGATCAATTTTGTCGCACCAAAATAAGCGCGACAAAAAATTCGTCGCGCACAATCCGTCGCGCGAAGATCGTGAAGAAAGCCTTTGTGCGACGAGGACAAACCTCTCGTCGCGCAATTCTGTGCGACGGGTAAACCATCGTTGCACCAACGATATGGAGACGAAACACATGTTGGTCGCGTAAACTTTGCGCGACGAACACAATTCGGCGCACATACCTTTGCGCGACGACAAATATATCGTCGCGCATAACGGGTTCGGGAGACGCAGATGTCCGCCGCAGAACCATTCGCGCGATGAGAAATCTTTCGTCGCTCATATATTTGCGCGACGAAATTATTCGTCTCGCAAAACGTGCTTGCGAGACGTCTGTTTTCGTCGCGCAAGAATTACAAAAAATAAAAAAATTTATTTTTTAATTTTTTTGTTACACGCGGGTTTGCGCGACGAAATGGTGCCGTCGTGCAAACCTAATTGTACAATTTTTTTTTTTTTTTTTTTTGTATTTTGTATTTTAAATAAAATTGATTTTTTTTATTGATTAAACAATGAAATTGCAATAAAAATAAATTAGAATAAAATATTGTTATAAAATAAAATAAATGTATTACAAATAAAATAAATACACTAATGAAATAATGCATCAAAATCAACCGAGTCGTCGCCAATATGCGGGTCAGAGGCCTGGGCGTCAACCGGGGCAGTGGTCTGGGGGGGATGCTCGGGAGGGACGGGCTCGGAGGTCGGCTCATCAAAATGCGGGACGGGAATGCCGGATTGTGCGAGGGACTGCATAATGGCCGACAACTTGTTCTCAAGAGTGACCATATGTGCTGTCAAAGCAGTGACCTGACGTGAAGACTGCGCCGATGAACGAGGTCTAGGTTCCCTCCGCCGGGCATTCCCCATCCCTCGACAATATGTCCCCGCCCTCCTCCCGAGAGTCTGATCCAACGTCTCCGTCAAGATCTGAAATCCAGCATCCTGTGGAGGAGCCACAGACTCGATCGGAGTCTCGGGAGGAAGCTGGGAGGCGGACTCCTGAAGAACCAACTGCCTCCTCTCCACCATCGTCGTCTGTTGAACATAACATAAAATATAAATTAAAACATGCATACAAATTGAATGCGTAACATAAGAATTAAAATTAAATAATACTTACATGAAGGGACTCGGCCAACTCATTCCCGGGTCGAACATAAACGCCACCAAAGACGTCGATCTCTGGGAACTTGGACCCCTCCTAAATTGAACAAGAGAAGAAAAATATTAGTATGAAAAAAATAAATTAATAAAAATGACATTAAAAATGAAATACAAATTTTGTGATTATTACCCGACGCCGTGCATCCATCCTATACGAAAAGGGTCTGGAGCCGGAATGGTGGAGAAGGGTCTTTTTCTTCCTATTACCCTTATTCACTTGGGCTTTATTCTGTTATACAAAAAATGAAACGTATTAGTTAAAATATAAAAAATTAAATAATAATGAAATATAAAAATAAAATAAACATTAATAAGTAATAAGTAATAATTAAACAAATATAATTAAAAAATCCCGCAAATTCGGGCGCTTGAAAATGAGCGCAGAGCCACTCCCAGCTATCCTCCCGCCCCTCAAGCTCCTTCGGGCAACCCTCCTGAAGAGCGACTTGCGGATCATCATAGGCCTGAAAATGGTGGTGCAAGTCGCTTTTCCACTGCTTGTACCTCTCAGCGAAGAGTCTGTTGACGTACGTCAACGACTCTTCGTCGAGATCCTCCAAGTTATAGTTCGCCTGCAATCAATTAATTAGATACGTTAAGTAATAGAAATATACACAATTTTAAAGAAAAATAATGAAAATGTAAGGTACATACCGACAACTGGCCGCGAACCTCCGCTTTGATCTCGTCAGGCATGACCCTCCAAGACTTCCATTGCATCGGGCAATGGGTCCGCACGACGTGGCCAATGTCGGGGGCCAAGGAGCTATGCAACTCCGCCGTCGGTGCAGCCCGATGGCGCTCGTCGTATCCGATGCTGATACGACTGTTGGTCACCCGGGTGACCTTCGCCGTCTTCAGTTGACGACACGGTCCTCGGGTGTTCTTCTTCGCTGCAAAGAAATAAGGTATTAATGTTAAATAAAAAAACATTGTCAAATTTCAATATAAAATTAACAATACAAAAGTGTAGTTATACCTGGCTGTGATCCCGAGGCACCAGTACCGTCGGTCGATGTCGCGTCGATGGTGTCGGTGGGCCGGTGCCGCCGCCTAGCACTAGCTGGCTGCGCGACGGATGACGCAGATGACGCAGGTGCCTGGGACGCCCCGGGACCAACCACCACGTGGTCCAGCAAAGCTGGAGCAGTGGCAGCAGATGCCGACTGAGCCGGGGGATCCGAACTCGGTGCAGTCGTCATCGACCTACCACGCCTAATCAAGTCTGACATCTGCACATATAATTTCATTCAGAATTTAAACTAATTAATTAAAAGCATAGCATGACCTAGGGTTTGGAATTTCGGAGTATCCGGGTCTCCGATCAACGATCGGTCGAATCCTAAACGATCCTAGAAACACAAAGGTACAACTACGTGAGTTTCAGTTCGATCCAACGGTCCGAACATATCAAACCCGGAAATCGCACAATAGGCGAAATCCGATCAAGACTCAAACGGCAACCAAATTCAAATCCGAGCAAACCTACGCGCCCGTGACAAACAGGGGATTGCTCTGGGGATTGCTCTGGGACCCAAAGCCCCATTGCCACAGCATCCCAGCCACCACAGCGATAAAATTTTGTCCAAAGCGATAAAATTCGCCGGAAAATTCTAAAAACTAAGGGCCAAGGTTCCTACCCTAGGTTGAAAACATTAAATGGAGCCACTTTTGTTCTCGGACCTATCCCGAAAAATGGCCGGAAGTGGCCGGATTTGACATTCCAAAACCGGCCAAAACCTAGGTTATAATTTGTATTTCCTACATCAACAATTCAGTAAATCCTAACCAACCATCAGCTAGAGCACAAAAAATAGTCGAGAAATCATACCTCAGGCGTCGAAAATGGTGGCCGGAGGAGAGAGAAATCGGCCGGCGAAGATTCGGGAAAAATCGACGAATCCCTCCGACGGCAGCTCGACGGTGACGAGCGGAGATGGCTGAGGTGACGGAACGAGCGGAGGTGGCTTAGGTGACGGCGGAGAGAGAGGGCTGAGGTGACGGCGGAGAGAGAGGGAAAAACGGAGAAAAACCAGAAACTAGGGAAGAAGGGGGCATCGCGTCGTTTCTGCAAAATAGTATTAATGAATCTTGCGCGACGACAGATACGTCGCGCAATGTCTCCCAGAACGCAAACTTTCGAATTGGGATTATCGTCTGTGCCTTTTGCGGGACAAAATGTCATATATTTGTCGCGCAAAATACTTTCGTTCCGCCAAAATTTTGAGATTTAGGGTTTAACGGGAGGTTGGAACTGAAGGGTCTATGCCTTTTGCCAGACGAAGACAGTAAACTTAGCGCAAGGGGAACCATGCGCGACGGAAAACAGTATATTCGTCGAGCAAAACGCTTTCGTTCCGCCAAATTTTTGAGATTTAGGGTTTTGCGGGAGGCTGGAACTGAAGGGTCTGTGCCTTTTGCTCGACGAAGACAGTAAACATCGCGCAAGGGAAACCATGCGCGACGGAAAACAATATATTCGCTGCGCAAAACGCTTTCTTTCCGCCAAATTTTTGGGATTTATGGTTTAGCGGGAGGCTGGAACTGAAGGGCCTGTGCCTTTTGCGCGACGAAGACAGTAAATGTCGCGCAAGGGAAACCATGCGCAACGGAGAACAATATATTCGTAGTGCAAAACGCTTTCGTTCCGCCAAATTTTTGGGATGTAGGGTTTAGCGGGAGGCTGGAACTGAAGGGTCTGTGCCTTTTGTGCGACGAAGACAGTAAACGTCGCGCAAGGGAAACCATGCGCGACGGAAAACATTATATTCGTCACGCAAAACGCTTTCGTTCCGCCAAATTTTTGGCTTTTAGGGTTTAGCGGGAGGCTGGAACTGAAGGGTCTGTGCCTTTTGCGCGACGAAGACAGTAAACGTCGTGCAAGGGTCGCTAACGAAAATGAAGGGTCTTTGCCTTTTGCGCGACAAACAGATGTTATTCGTCGCGCGAGTTCAAGATTGTGATTCGGTTGAAATTTTCACTAAGTGTTAGAGGGGATGGGGGGGTGAAATGTGTTGCCAAATTGCGCGACGAACAGAAGGTATCCGTCGCGCAATCTTTTTCACTTAGACTTTGCGCGACGCATATATGTTATTCGTCGCGCAAAACCTGAAGCCTAAAATGTAAACCCTAAGCCCTAAGCCCTAAGCCCTAAACCCTAAACCCTAAAATAGTTTCAATGATCCAACCGGCAAACTTATTTTTTTTTTATACTTGTAGATCGTATACGCCAAAAATCAAAAAGACCAAACATTCAGATATCAGGGAACGGGACAAAATATTTCGACGGTTATAAATGAAAAGTCATGATTTAACGGTTATTTTAATTCCGATTTTGATCATTTTTTACAGCAACATTTGTTGACCCTATATGAGTACAATGACTGAATTTGATCTTCAATTTCAGATTTTTACACTAAGGGATACCACATAAACGTTAAGTTACATGTTGACAAATGTATGAACAAATTTTTTAGTTTTTGGTGAATATATGATTTTGATAGCACAGTCAGTTTACGAAACTAGTTTCAGTCATCCAACCGTCCAACTTGTTTTTTTATAATTCGAGATCATAGACAGCAAAATTCGGCCCAAAAAAACATTCAGAGATTAAGTAACGGGGTAAAACTTTTCGACGGTTCTAAATAAAAAGTGATGATTGAACGGTTATTTGAACTCCGATGTTGATGATTTTTTGCACCAACAGTCCTACACTCCATATGAATACAATGAACTACTTCGATCGCCAATTTGAAATATATATGTGTGTACATAATATACTGTAATGTTGCCTAATATATATTTGCGCGACGATCAATCGTCTTTCGTCGCGCAAAAATCCATGCGCGACGCAATCATTTTTGTCGCGAAAAACAATTGCGACGAGGTTTCTTCGTCGCGCAAAATTTATGCGACGCATTTTTATGCGTCGCGTATGGTATTTTTGCGCGACGATAATTTTTCTTCGTCGCGCAAATATTTTTGGCAAGGTTTTGTAGTCATCATTTTTTTATGCGTTGTATTTTTTGGAAAGGCTTTGTATTTCTTCATCAAAACCAAACTAAATTGATAATTAAGATTTGAATCGTCCGAATTTATCGGTTTGACTAGATTGATGCCACTAATCATGAACCAAAGTGAAGAAAAATAAGTGGCAAACAGGTAATATTTGAGAAATAACTTAAATTTTCTGTTTAAACATGAAGAAATAACTATATCTCAAAAGAAAAAATTAATAATTGAAGAGGCCTTAAGGCATGAATAAATAAATAACTAAATAAAAACCAATCAACAAGCATGGGATCGTAATAAGTACTGACTAAAGTATTGACTAAAGTATTGACATTCCAATTAAGTTTGTGATGAAATATGGAGAATGAATACACAACTACATATGGACAACTACATATATTCAAAGATTTGTATTACACAAAATGAATACACTAACATAATAAATTTACAAATAAATTCATTATTCATCATCTCAACTATAATAACTTTCGTTATCGTCGCTATCATCACTCTCGGTCTCCCAATCTTCTTCCTCCTCCTCCTCTATAACTGCATCTTCGGCGTTGCTAGGGCCCACTGCAACATCGTATCGGGGAAGATCACCGAGGTCAATTGTAATTGACTGAATCGGTATTTCGATTGAAGACACTCCTTCTATTTGAAACGGTTCTTGTATAACATTTGTATCTCGAAGTGTTTCCGCATCATTTTCCATTGAAGATTCTAAACGTTGGTCAGCCACATTGTCGACGCCGTTGTCACTTGGGTCTAGTTCTGGTATATCATACACGTTCCTATGATCCATCTTCTGCACAACTTTCCACCCGCTCCTGGCTTTAGGGTCATCTAGATACACAATTTGGGACGCCATGTTTGCCAAAATGTACGGGTCGTCATCATACCAAGTTCTGTTAATGTTCACAGACAGTTCTCCATGGTCGATTTTAACACTTCCCGCCCTATTTGGGTTGGTATCGAACCATCGACACTTAAACATGATGACTTGGTATCGATCTTTGTAAAGCAATTGCACGACAGTTGTCAGTTTGCCATAGAAATCAATGTCCGTACTTTCGCCTCCACCTGGGACATGGACACCGCTGTTTTGCGTAAACAACTTGTCATCTCGTGCGGCCCCCAAAAATTTGACGCCGTTAACATTACAACCCGAGAACAATTCAGCGCGAATTGGGCCGAACGCCAAGTTATATAACTCATCACTGTAAGTTGGGGAATTCGATGATTTCAATTTATTCACCTAATAGTATACAAAACCATTTACATGTTAGTCTGACAAAATGAAATACTACAATTTATATTTGTCAATTACAAAACACTTATAACTTACAGAATTCAAAAACCATTGTGGAAATAATTCACGGTGTTTCCGGGCAACCAAATGTGATGGATGTTCTCGCTTCATCATCTGTTCATGCTCATCTAAGTAGGCCATTATCTCATCACAATTGTTCAATACGAACCAATGCGCTACCTCCATGTCATTTCTAGAAAACGACTCTCCTCGTCCAGGATCTCCAAATGGTCGTGCGCTTTGGGCAAAAACAGAAATTTTTTCATTTCTCATACCTCCGTCATTATTGCATTGAGGACGATTGAAAACCGTCTCCACATCTTTTAAATACATTCCACAGAAAGTAAGCGACTCATATTGAACCCAAGCCTCTATAATTGATCCTTCGGGCTTTGCCCTGTTGCGTACACTTCTTTTCAGCTCTCCGAGAAGCCTGCCAAAATAAAACGATATGATACAAATTAGCAAACTGTCGATAATGATGCATACACAAATGATAAAGATTATATACCTTTCTATTGGATACATCCAGCGATAGTTGACAGGACCAGCAAGCAATGCCTCTTCCGGCAAGTGAACCATCACGTGCATCATACTTGTGAAGAAAGCTGGAGGAAATATCATCTCAAACTTGCATAGGACTTGGACAATGTCATGGCGCAACTGAAACATGTCTGTCCTTCGCAATGTTTTTGCCGTCAGTTGGGAAAAAATCTGGATAACAACATGATTGGCTTCACCACATCTTCCGGCAGTAGGTGTCGAATACCCACAGGAAGTAGGCGTTGCATAAACACATGGCAGTCATGGCTCTTAAGTCCAATAAATTTACCCCCATCGACATTCACGCAACGTGCGATATTAGAAGCATACCCATCGGAAAATTTGACAGACGATACAAACTTTAGAAACTCTTTTTTGTCATCCGGTTTCATAGAAAAGAATGCAAGATCCCTTCTAGCTTTATCACTGTCCCTATTCATCCATAAACCCCTTCGTATGCCCATTCTTTCCAAATCAAGACGAGCTTTGATTGTGTCCTTTGTCTTGCCCTCGATATCTAGAATCGTGCCCACCAATGTGTCAAATACATTTTTGTCAACATGCATCACATCTAGATTGTGCCTCAATTTGAGTTTCGACCAATATGGGAGCTCAAAAAACATAGACTTGTGAGTCCAGTTCATATGTGTAGAAGGTCTGGTCCGACTAACTGTTTTTCCGAACGGAGCAAAATCCAAACTGTTAAGCTGTTCCAAGATCTCATCACCAGACCATTCTCTAGGTCTGAGGCGACGCTCTGTGTTCCCGTTGAACTCTTTATCTTTTTCCCGCCACTCGTGGTCCCATGGCAACCATCTCCGATGACCAAGGTAACAAACTTTTCCCGCGTGCCAACCAGAAGTTACATCTTCCTTGCATACAGGACATGCCATATAACCCTTTGTGCTCCACCCAAAACCATTGCATATGCTGGAAAATCATTCACAGTCCACTTAACTGCTGCCCGCAAAGTGAACATCTTCCCAGTTGATTTATCGTACGTGCGAACACCGTTTGTCCATAAATCTTTCAGCTCATCAACCAGCGGCCTTAAGTAAACATCGATTGACCTCCCAGGATCCTCAGTTATCAAAACAGTCATCATCATGTATTCTTTTTTCATGCATTTCCAAGGCGGCAAATTATATGGGAATGCTAAAATCGGCCAAGTGCTGTGGTGTTGGTTTAGAACCCCATACGGATTGAATCCGTCAGTGGCAAGTCCCAATCTAACATTTCGGGGATCAGCAGCAAACTCGGGGAACGTTCGATCGAACTCTTTCCATGCCTCCCCATCTGCAGGATGCCGCATCACATCATCGTCTACCCGTTTTTCCTTATGCCATCTCATGTCTGTGGCAGTATGCATCGACATATACAATCTCTGCAACCTAGGTTTAAGGGGCAGATAACGCATCACTTTTTGTGGTATCTTAGTCGTTCTATTCTGGGATGTCATTTTGAACCTCGACTCATTGCATATAGGGCATGTATCCAACGTTTCATGCTCTTTGTAGAATAACATGCAATTGTTTTTGCAAGCGTGGATTTTTTCATAACCCAATCCAAGACCATGCAACACCTTCTGTGCATGTTTATGGTCTTTCGGCAAACAATTGTCCGTCGGAAGCATTCTCTTGAAAACCCCCAAAAAGTAATCGAAACACAAGTTCGACATACGATACTTTATTTTTCCGTGCATTAGCTCCACAATGGCAGTGAGAACGGAAAAGCTCTCGCACCCCGGGTATAACTCTTGGTTGGCATTTTTTAACAGTTTTTCATACTGTTCAAACTCCGCACTGTCTATTGGTGTAGGCACGTCATCTTCCCCTTCCTGATTGATGTTGGTCGATGCGAATGGAAAAGCATCCTGTATAATACCCATGACTTGATCATTAGGATCCACAATAGGTTCAACATTGTCCACTCTTGGGGCATTTGAAGACGAAGCATGGTCTACTTGTTCGCCGTGAAGGTTCCAAATGCTATATGTTTCAATCATTCCATTCCTTACTAAATGAAATCCAACATTTTCAATTGACTCAAACAACGTGTTGTTACACCTCCTACAAGGACAACGGATTCTAGTTGCACCCGGGTTGTGTCTACGTGCAAACTCAATAAAATCCTCGATTCCATCCAAGTATTCGTCTGCGCATCTATTCGGGTTCTGTATCCACCTTCTGCTCATAATTCCTGAAACCACAATCACGACACAACAATCACAACAACTTCATACGAAGTTATAATGTCACCTTATGCCTCCGGTAAGGGCCCTATCCCATTCGGGAATGCATAGTCCTGTCACGTAACCTACGGCTACATGAGATTAGATTTCGACGTGGATTAATTTCGGCAGCATCTCGACACAGTTCTTGAAGTGGGCATAGGTATAAATACCTACGTACCACCCGAAGAACGTACCGAGATGACACCGAAATCTCCACAATCGAAACCTAATCCTGTAGCCGAAGATTATGTGACAACACTATGCATTACCAAACTGTCCAAATAATGGGACAATTCAAGAATTAATTGGACCGCAGTCATGCCTTACGCATCCATGCACGAAATCCAACTAATCTCGAACGGGAAACTACGTGTTACTAAACATAAAAATAAAAGTACGAAGTTAATTTCAATTAACTTCGTACATCACAACACATTGTGCTACGTCACGCACAATTTCACAACATTATAAACATATAACTTCACAAAAAAAGTACAAACATAACAAACAAACTTTTACAATAACATACCTTCACAATCGTTCTCCACCAACCACTAATCACAAATATCCCTAATGAGAACAAAATTAATAGCATTAGTACGAATTTACATTAATACATTTAAACTCACGACAAAAAATACATACCTAATAAACATATAGAATTCACAGCAGAGCAGCAGCAGGGAGGGAGAGTGAGAGAGAGGCAGAATGCAATGCATTCTGCCTCTGCAATGGCAGATACAAATATGGAGAAGAAGGACTTTGCGCGACGAATAGGAAATTCGTCGCGCAAAACGCCGTCGCGAAAACCTACTTTTCCGTCGCACAAAACAACATTTCCGTCGCGCAATCACGTGTCGACAGCTACTTTTTTGCGCGACGAAGAAATTTATTCGTCGCACAGACATTTCGTCGCGCGAATACAAACGGGCGTCGCGCAAAGTTCATTCTTCGTCGCGCAAATTGAAATATTTCGTCGCGCAGGTTTGCACCGCTATTACACTTTACGCGACGACGAACTTCCGTCGCGCAAAAACCCACTTCCATATTGGCGCCAAAATTAGGGTTCCCTCGTTTTCTTACGCGACGGTTGATGTTTTCGTCGCCCTAAGTTGTCTTTTGCGACGAAAACACTCGTCGCGCAAAATGTTTTTACCGCCATAAAAGGCGGCAAATTCCGCTCTATCTTTGCTCGATGAATGAGTTTAAGTGTCGCGCAATATGCTCATGCGCGACGGGTCTTGTCGTCGCGCAAGAGTTTGGCGCCATTTTTCGTAGAAGTTGCATCTTTGCGCGACGTAATTGTTTTACGTCGCGCATAGTGTCTATCCGCGACGAAATTATTTGTCGCGCTAGTTTTCTGTTCTTTGAGCGACGGAAGTTATTTTGCGTCGCAAAAGTGTTCTTTGCGCTACGAAATTGTATTCGTCGCGCAAACTTCCGTCGCGCAAATAGTAAATCGTAGTAGTGAATGCAATGTTGGTCACGATTGCTTCAAGCTTGCCGAAAATCTTCCAACTCTCCTTATGTTGAATCCGATATTGGTCACGATCGATTCAAGCTCACCGGAGAAAAACTACCCCAACGGTCTTGGTGCTCTCAACCATACGTCATCGAACAATGTAAATGAATGCAATATAAATGATTAAAGTGTTTGATAAATCACCAAGTAAACATGGAACACTTGATGATTTATCTCAGATAAAAACGCAAATCTCTTAAACGTTTAAGCACACAAAACTATTGTTGAAAAGCTGTCCAAGAAGAAAAACATCAAGCCTTATTTTATATAACTTTTTCTTCTCTAGGAAGAAAAGTCCACGTCCAAAACACAAGCAATTTCATTGAAGGCTAACCAAATAACCAAAGATATGTTTCCTAGTCAAAACCAAAATCACCAAATAAGTATGAGCCAAAGCAAGAAGGTTTTTGTCACAATATTACTCTTTAAAGACCCTTGATATTATTGAAGCAAGTTTCTAGAATATCACAATGAATTTGTAATAGAGTATCTGATAGTTACTTGATTTGCAAGAACTCAAGACTTGGCCCAAAAGAAGAGGCTTGATAGGAAATGAAGAAAAAAGGAAAGCAAATCAATTTGAAACAAACATGCTTAAATAAGATGCACTCCTAAAGGAATTTTAATTGATTTAAAAATCAATGAAATAAAATCATGTCAGACTTTAAAAAAACATTTCCTGCAAGAATGCATGAAAAATGACATGTCTTACCCTTCAAATCAAATGGCTTATACGTGTTAAGTCATAATTTTGGAATTCGGGAATTGCTGAGTTGTTTCAATCCCGCAGTTTTTAAAAATCAGAGACATAAATTTTGCTTCAACCTTACAGCTAATTGACACTTCCAAACTAATATTAAGTTCTAGGAAATGCCAACAACATTTCATACTAACAGTGAAAATAAAATTGTTCAAATTCAGGGATGTGGCTGTGTTTATGGCAGGATTTTTGGGTTGGGTGGAGGAGAGAGAGAGAGAGAGAGAGAGAGAGAGAGAGAGATGTTGCAGTGGCCTACGTTGCTGGAGCTGGATGGGAGAGTTGTTTTTAATTTTTTTTTTCTTTAAGATTTGTTTATCTGGGAAGGAAGAAGAAAAGCGAAATGAGGAGAAGAGGAAGAAAAAAAAGAAGGGGGGGAGGGGGGGGGGGGGGGGGGGGGGGGAGAGAAGAGGGGAGGGAGGTTGGGAAGGAAGAAGAAAACAGGAAGAAGAGAAGAGAGAAGGAGAAAAGGAAGAAACAAAGAAAAATGAGAAAAAAGCAAAAAAAGAAAAAAGGAAGGGGGGTGTCGACTGAAAGCAATTGCTTTTAAGTTGTTTTTTTAAAATATATTTGCACATTAATTTATTTATTTGTTATCTTGAATTATACATTTTTTATTTTATAATGAAAATTTTAGTTTTTAAAAAAATTTTAAACATCATGTCCTTCTTTGTCATTATACACTATTACAAAAAAATTTACCTAACACATTTACATTGCTTTTCATACTCACAACACTTTTACAAATATAGATTATCAAACACTTAACTGCTTCACTTCACAGTTGTTTATTCTCACAGAACAGCAGAATCAGTTTTTTTTAATAGCACATCAATACCAAACTAAGCCATCTGCACTTCTTGCTATCAGGGCCAGAATTGCCATATGCACCCTTTACATTTTGATACTTGTACAAGCTAGCACACGCTAAATAGTAACCAAAATTTAGCACCCCCACCACAACCAACATCCAACACACATTTTCTAGTTTCCCATTGTTTATATTGTCTGGCAGCCATCTTGTAACCCTTTGAATCAGATTAATCACACCTGTGCCTAAATAAAATGAAATCCTAACGATCATCGCAATCATGGCAGTAGATGTGCTTCGGATTGACATCAGAAATTCTTGATAGTACAATGCAACTTGTCCTGGAAAATGAAATGCCTCTCAAATGCCTACCAAAACTAACTGTGGGAAGAGCCATAAGGCCAACATGGGGACAATAGCACCAGGCTGGTCTTGGAGGTGGTGGGTTTTTGCTATCTCAAGCCGTTTCGACTCCACAAGTGCTGAAACAGACATGCCAGAGAATGTTTAACACGTGGCCTAATCCTATGCGTTGGAGGGATGTTGGGAACTGACCAGTTAACTTCTGCCATATGGGACACAAGAACCTGTCGATAAGGGAGAGCGAGATGGCAGTGGAGATTAGGACAATGACTAAAATAGACCATGCTAGGATTTTAAAATGAGGTCCAATCTGACGGTCCATGGTGAGAGCCTGCAAGATGGTTAAGTTGTATTGGACTGCTATTGGGGTACCTAAGAAAATACTTCCTGACCATAATGGCAAAATTCTTAAGAGGGTCTAGAAATCTTCTACTTGTTGCACTGTGCATAGTCTCCGTGGTTTTCCAATGGAACCATCTGGCTTAATGTCTCCTCCAATTCTCTGTGCTGCAAGGTTAAGAAACCTGCATATATATAAAGAAGGCATGTATCATAAGATTCTGCTGGTCCAAAGGCTTTTCAAGCATATTAAAAGTTTGTAGCAGAAGCAAGAATTGTAATATAGCAAAAGGGTAGAAAGGAAAAAAAAAAAAAAAAAAAAGGCAAGGAAACTATCTTTTATGAAGTTTTTTGAATCTTTTTGGTACAAAAATAAGGCTGAAACAGAGAAAATGAGATTATTTAATTGATGCATAATGGAATTCGAACTTAGACCTCTTCCGACATTAGGAAGAGAGACACCACTAGATTAAAAATTAGAAAAGTCATTTTCTTTTGATGATGAGGGAGGAGTAGAGTAGAGATCATATGGCCCCAAGAGATGAGAACTAGGCAACAAAGTCCATGCAAATAATGAGACTTTTTAAAGCATTTGGTGCATGTTGTTTTTCTCTCATTAATAATTAAATGCATTTGCTTTACATGAAGTTTCTAGCAAGTGTTGCACCTGGTTTGAGCGCATATCTATCCAAGTGGTCATCTCTATCATACCAAAATGCACGCCCCTCCTGTCACCCACTATTAAAATGGAAATAGAAATTTAAAACAAAACGTGCTTCCTTTGCTCTCCACCGCACTAACATTTTGACTGCACCATATCTCAAAATCTCTAGTGCTAGCTCCTCCTCCTGACCAATCAATTTGCATTGGTGATCATCAAGACCACTGCCTGCTCTAGCATGTCAACCATTAATTGGTAACCTGTTTTCAAACTCTGATCATACATTAGATTTTAATTTTTGTCTTAACTTAGATGCACTAGTATACCTAATCCTAATGATATACCTAATACAAGGGTCAACATATCATAATCTAATCTAACACATCAGCTTAGTGAACAAAAAAACATATCAAAAGGAAATCTAAATGGCTTAGAGGTTTGATGATCACTGGATCTCAAAAACTTAAACTGTTAAGAAATTGGTCAATAACGATAAGACATACGAGAGAATGAGAAATTAAAGCGTCATTGATACTATGTTTGACACAATGACCCTAAAATCTTAAGTTTTTAGCTATAATAAAAGATTAGAAATGTAAAGTAATGCTGTGGGTGTTGCAAAACCCACCAAGTCATCCGTCACTCCACCATGCCCATAGTAATAATCTTTGCTTCCATCAGACGAGTGCTGGAGGCTCCTTTTCCGTGCTGAAGCAACATCCACACGAGCCAAACCCACAAATGGGCTCCCTTGTGGTTTATCAAAACGATAGAAACGGGCCCCACACAAGAAAATGACCAGTCCAATTAGAGCATCTCTAGTGCGGGCCCTTTTGTCATGGCAAGAGGCCCGTTTGCTCGGTTTCGGCCCTTCAGGGCAGAAGAAGCAGCCCAGGTAAGCCCTGGGTCCCACCAGCCTCCTTGGGTTTTCTTCTCCTCCCATTCCCCATGTGACCATCACCCTCCACCTTTAGACCAATCATCCATCCTCAAATCAATCCCCCACCCCATAAATCCCTCCCGGTCTTCCCCATTCTTTTTGTTCTCTCTCCCCAGCCGAGACGTATCCGCCAGGCCCATCCCCATGCGAGATCCGCCCTCATACCACCCCAAGCACAACGCTACCATACAACCACCCCGACAAGACCCAGACCCATTCCATTCCCTAGCCTTTGCCTCCAGACCCAGACCCATCACTCCTTTCCTCCCTAGCAGCGGCAACATATCCATGCTCCCGTCCCCCACTCGCAGAACCCAACCTGCACCTACACAGAGAGAGAGAGAGAGAGAGAGAGAGAGAGAGTATTATTTCAATTTTCAGTTTTTTATTTATTTTTAACATACAAAATGACCATTTTGCCCTCATATTTAATGGCAAATTAGATGAAATGTTGCATATTTAGATGGCATGGGGAAAATTAACAGAGAAAAGAAGTTCATATCCTTAATTTTTTTATAAAAAAGATAGGGAATAAATCGAAAGTTATATACAAGTTTTGGGGCCAAATCACCAATTAACCCTTACTACAAAATTGGTCAAATATCACGAATACATGTCTTGTGCCCTCCCCTCTAACTTACCGCACAAACAAATTTTATTTGTGAAGTTTTTATATAAAACACAAATAATTGTATTAAATCGATTTAGATAGAGCATTTTTTTTTTATGGACACAAAAAATAATGCCAGATATCAATTTAATGTAGGTAATAAGTACAATCTAACATGTTCTTCACGAAAAGTAATAATCTTTCTTATGTAGACACAAATAGTTGTGTCTTTATCTGACACATGTGACAATACTACACACACGAAAACTATATTTGTGCCCAATAATTTATATATAGTGTACTTTTCTAAGTTAAAAAGAAAAAAACAAGACTTTTCTAAGTTACAATCACGCAATGAAAGCGACAACTTTATATATATTTAGCCTTAGGGGTGCCTTATATATCATTAGCCATATATATTTAGCTGTACAAAGGCTAATGGGTAATTTTACATCCAGTAATTAAGAAGGCATGTATCATTAGCCTTTTATATGTATTTTCAGCTGTCCAAAGGCTTTTCAAGCATATTAGAAGCTTGTAGGGAAAGCGAAATTTGTAGTATAACAAAAGGGCAGAAAGAAAAACAAAACAAAACAAAAAAGGCAAGGAAATGATCTTTTATGAAGGCTTTTATCTTTTTGGCACAAAAAAAGGAGATTCAAATTTGGACCTCTTCCAACATTAGAAAGAGAAATATTACAATGTTAAAAACTAGAAAAATCATTTTCTTTCGATAACAGAGGGATGAGTAGGGATCATATGCCCCCAAGAGATGACAACTAGGCAACAAAGTCTACCCAAATAATGAGACTTTGTAAATCAAGGCATTTGGTGCATTTTGTTTTTCTCTCACTAATAATTAAGTGCATTTGCTTTACATGAAATCTCTCCACACAATTGTGCGCCATGATGAAAACACGACCATTTTGACTGCACCATATCTAATATCTCTAGTGCTAGCTCCTCCTCCTGTCCTGTCGAATCAATTTACATTGATGATCACCAAGACCACTCCCTGCTCTAGCACGTCAACCATTAATTGGCGCGACCTGTTTTTAAACCCTGACAAGATGCCTTATTATTAAACTCTGATCACAGATTAGATTTTAATTTTTGTCCTTCATTAGGTACATTATTAACTTAGGTGCATTATTCTACCTAAATGGCTTAGAGCGATTAGGTACATTATTAACTTAGATTTTAATTTTTGTCATTCATGAACTAGCGCGCGCTGATGTCAGCGCGACGACAATTTCAACGAAAAGTTGCCACATGTCGCCTCCTCAGCCCTTCGATCAGCATCTCCGAATCTAATCCTACGACTGAGCCTTTTTTGGGCAATAAAAATATGAAAAAAAATCGGCAATTTTTTTTAAAAATTCTAAAAAATTCAGATTTTTTTTTCTTCTATAAATACCTATCAATACCCTTCACTTTCAACATCAATCCTTATACATTTCATTACACTTCTACTATTATTCACTCTTTACTCAACGTTTTCCTATTTTTCATCTTGTATTTTGACTTCATATTTTTATGGCTTCTTCTATCGAAACCGGAGGGGCTTGGAGCACCATGGAAGATGTTTCCTTGTGTGAGGCTTGGCTCCAAATTTGTCATTGTCCCGTGTTCGGCAATGAGATGAAATTTTTTCATATGTGGAAAAAAATTCATGCCGAATTTTGTGAAAAAATTCCGGGGTCTACTCGTATGGAGATGACATTTTCCAGTATGTGGAAAATTCTCAATAAAGAGTTGGAAAAATGAAGAGCTGCCCTAGCAAAAGCGATGGACAATTATAGAAGCGGGGAAAATCGTACTAACGAGGTAAGTATTTTATAATTTTTGTTTTATTAAGTTTAATCTCCTAATATATATATATATATTGTTAATATTGCTTGCATTTTCAATATTTTGTTAATATTTCTTGCATTTTAAATATTTTGTTCATATTTCTTACAATAGCAATATGTTGTTAATATTTCTTGTATTTAAATATTTTGTTCATATTTCTTGCATTATCAATATTTTGTTAATATTTCTTGCATTTTAAATATTTTGTTAATATTTCTTGCATTTTCAATATGTTGTTAATATTTCTTGCATTTCCACTTGTTTCTTAATTTTCTTGCACTTCTAATTTATTTGTAAGGTTAATTGCATTTCCATTATTATTTTTTTTGTTACTTGCATATCCAATATATTTTAAATATTTATTGCATTTCCATTTTTTTGTTAAATAGATGATTCAAGCACAAATGTGGTTCGGTGCAACTGGGGGTGGCAAAAAAAGTTTCAACCATCATGAATGTTGGGAGGTGGTGAAATATTACAAACGCTTCATAATTATTCCGACGGGTCCCGCCGTTGTGTTAAACGAGACGTCATTCCGTGATTCAATGACATCAGATTCACCTTTCCATTCTCCTATGAGTTAAGACTCACCCATTGAAAAGGAGCAGAGGCCCATTGGCCGAAAGGCAGCAAAGGCAAAGAAAGCGGGTGATTCAAGCAATAATAATTCAAATATTTTAGAGGAAATTGCAAGGCAAAACGGCATAAGAATAGAAATGGAGCAAAAACGCCAAGATAACGAGTTGGCCCTTCAAGCTGAGTATGCACGAGAAAGGGAGTATTTGCCCAAAAAAGATATGGACAAGACGGATCGGGAAACCATGACAATGGATACAAGTCATATGTCCCCTAAAACAAAACAATTTTGGAAACTAGAACGAAGGGATGTTATGAGAAGAAGACTTTTCCGGGATGATAGGCCTAGTAACACGGATTGGTTAAATGATGGAAACCATTAAATTAGTTAGCATACCTTTTATGTATTTGTATTTTTCATGTTTTGTATTAAAGTTGTTGTAATTCATGTATTTTATTTTAGTAGTAGTAATTCCTGACTTGTATTACATTTCGTTATTTAATAAACAAAGCATTCAATAAATTACCTTTTTATTCAACATAATCCATACTTCAAATAAAACATAATAAATAAATAAATAAAGTACAAACAAGTCACAATAATAATAACCAACCACAACTAAATCATAATAAATAAAAATACAATACAACCTAACCATAACTAAATAAAACATAACCAAAGCATCTATGCTCCATCATTCATCTTCATTGCCTTTCACCGCCCATAGATGCTCTATCAAGTGAACTTGACGCATATCATGAATATACGTAGATTGCATATTTGTATATCGATCTATCATTCGGGTCATCAAATGACCATCCCTCACCAACGGTTTCGGCTCAAACGGTTCTCCACTTGGCCCCATGGGCCTTTCATAAATCCGTGTAAAGGTTGTGTTCATTGGATCCGGTTCGTAGACCTCTAAAGCATCATAATCGTACTCATCCTCCACAATCATATTATGGAGGATGATGCAAGTCATCATAATGTTTCTGAGGATCTCCTCATCAAACATACGGGCCGCACCTCGAATAATCAACCACCGAGCTTGAAGGATGCCAAAACACCTTTCGACATCTTTCCTGTATCCCTCTTGATAGGTTGCAAATAATTTTTGCTTATGGGATTGGGGATTCGGAATCGATTTGACAAAAGTGGTCCACCTCAGGTTGATGCCGTCAGCTAGATAATACCCTGTCTGGTACACTGTATTGTTGACTTGATAGGTGATATTGGGGTCCTGGCCTCTCAATACATCGTTGAAGACCGAGGATTGACCCAGCACGTTGAGGTTTAGGATCCTGCAACTCCAAAGAAGGCATGCCAAACCCATGTGTCGAAGCCAGCAACGGCTTCAAGGATGATACTTTTTTGGCCTTTTCTATTTCCGTAATCACCTTGCCAGGCAGTTGGGCAATTCTTCCATTGCCAGTGCATGCAGTCGATGCTACCAATCATTCCTGGAAATCCTCGAGCTTCGGCTTTTTGTAGAAGCCGTTGGAGGTCCCTGGGAGTAGGTCTACGCAGGTAGTCCCTAGTGTACAGAGTTTCAACTGCTTGACAAAATCTTACCAAAGCCTCCAACGTAGTGGACTTCCCCATCCGGGCAATCTCATCCACCTGATCAGCAGATGCTCCATACGCCAACATTCGTATAACAGCTGTAAGCTTTTGCTCTGGAAGAAGCCCCAAAACCCCAGTAGCATCACACTTTTATGCATCATAATTGCAAATATCATACATGAATTTATTGAACAAATGAGGTTGCATTCTAAATCGCCTTCGAAAATCAACATCAGAGTACAAAGAAGTTGGGATAAAATAATCTTCCAAAAGATTCTTACCCCGAGAATACCTATGTCTTTCCACATTCCGACAGCGGCCGACTTGTGAACCACATAGGTGACCTTGGTTCTCTTCATCTTGCAAAGCCACTGCTATGAGAACTTGTTCATCGACTTGTCTCTGCAACTCATTGATTTCATCTGCTCTATGGTTTCTCTTATTTGTTTCTCGCTCTTCCCTCTCCAAGCATCTCCTAAAATCTTCCATTGAGAATGAATGAAGTATGAATTCTAAACTCTGAGAAATGAAAATATAGAAAGATATGGTGTAAGATGTATGAGCTAAGCCTCTGGTTTTATAGAAAATTTTGGCAAGATAGACATGCCACGTGGCTTGATTTGATTGGATGAAAATCTTATCTGAAATTTGAAATTCATCCGAAATTTGAACCCTAATTTGTATGAAATTTGAATTTTAAATTCATCTGAAATTTGAACCCAAATTTATCTGAATTTTGAATTTTGAAATTCATTCGAAATTTGAACCCAAAAATTTATCTGAAATTTGAATTTTGAAATTTATCCGAAATTTGAATCCAAAAATCTTATCCGAAAATTTTATCCGATTATGAATAGTCTTGACATGTAGGAACTCGGAAATCTTATCTGAAAATATTATCCAAATTAATTATTTCTATTAAAAAATAAGGGGAAAAAACAAAAACAAAAAACAAAAAAGAATATTAATTGCCCTTAACCATGGCAATGGGTGGAAACACAAAATACTATTTGCAAGGGCAACCACTATTCAAGTGAATAGTAGCTGCCCTAGCTCCCCCCTTGCCATGGCTAAGGGCAAATGGGTGGAGTTGCTCTTGGTGAACAAAAAAAAACATCAACATCTTCTCAAAAGGAAATCTAAATGGCTTAAATGTTAGACGATCATTGAATCTTAAACTGTTACGAAATTGGTCAATAACGATAAGGCATATGAGAGAGAATAAATCAAAGTGTGGTTGATGCTATGTTATGCTAACCCTAAAATCTTAAGTTAGCTAATAAAACATTAGAAATTTAAGTAATGCTTGTACCTGAAGCTGGAGCTAGGTGTTGCAGAACCCACCAAGTCATCTGTCACTCCACCATGCCCATAGTAATAATCCTTGGTTCCGCCAGACGAGTGCTGGAGATTCCTTTTCCGAGCTGAAGCAACAACCACGCGAGCCAAACCCACAAATGGGCTCCCTTGTGGTTTATCAAAACGATAGAAACGGGCCCCACACAAGTAAATGACCAGTCCAATTAGGTTGGCAATGGTGGCCAAACCCTAATCTCCAACTCACATTGCCCTCAACATAGACGATGGCTGTGATGCTGACCACTGTAGCTGCGTAGAGGGTGAAGAAGAACCAGTTGAAGTAAGTGGCTTGGTTCTTAGGATTTTCAAACTGATTTGCTCCCATTGTTGCCATTGTGTATCTTGTACCTCCCACCCCAATTATTGCTAGGGCTATAGCTGTGTACAAGATTGCATGTTGTAGCTTGGAGGTGGGTTCCTTCACACAAGGTTGAAGCTTCAACGAGTTAAATGTCTCGGTCAACGCTAATAGAACAATGCCCTGCAAGCCAAGCCAAGCCAAGAGATGATTATTAAGATTGCAATATGATATGATCATATATAGATGTGGAGTTCTGACTATTTAGGGGGGTCCATGTGATGCATAATTTTGTCTTTTAAGTCACTAGCGAGTTGGGCATTTATAAGCAGTAATGCATCTTTTCGCTCTAAAAAAGAATAATGCTAGAATTACCACATTTAATTACGATGTTAACTAACCGCATGACATGATATTAGAGTTTAAAGAATTTTTGTGTCATACACGACTTCCCTTTTTATACATTTATAATATACCTTTTAAAACATGCATGTGCTACGACTATAGTGAAGCTCACATATATGTTGCATATCAAAGTCACATGATGGGCTCATACAATAATTCTTGCAGAAGTATGTAGAATTATGGTTGTTTCGCATAATTCTCCATTGATTTGCGAATTTAAAGATTCATCGATTGGGATTTGTTTCTATTTTTAGTAAGATTACTACTCAAATTGTGGTTGTTCAGATTGATTTGACTTGTTGACTTCAATTCCATGTTTGGCTATGGAGGTTCTACATCCACAACTATGATATATGGTGGATTTCACATTGTTAATTGCATTTCTGCTATGTGGGTCATGTATATGTTCTTTTGGTTGAGTATGTCTGCTATTTATCCTCTATCTCTCCGATTTCAACAATTGGAGAATTACTATGTTCAAAGATTCAAGTTTTGTATTCACTTTTGATTGATAGTTATTGTAGCCGATGTTGTATGTTGCTAGAATCCCAAATCAAATATAATGGGTCCTAATTTTATAAGAGAGGTAGTTATAGTACATATTGTTTTATTCAAATTGACTGTGTCATGTTAAAGGACTCGTACATTTTCAATCACATTAGCTAACTAGATGATACATTTCTTGATATGTACTTTTATATTAATCATTATGGCCAGTAGTTATAGTTAGAATACTTTAATGAAAGAGAAACAGAGAGAGAAAAATTGAGAAGAAGATGAACTTTTCTATATTGTTTCTCAGATAACTATACAATTACAGAGAGTTAAGTTTCATAAGGCTCTAACTAATTATAACAGCTTAGTAACTAATTCTAAAACATCAGTCAATAGATGACACTTGTCACAACCCTAGTTCTACACAATCTAACATCCCCTGGCAAGATCATGGGTGGAGAATCCAACCATGAGATTGGAACAATAATGTTTAAACCAAAGAAGCAAAAAAGCGTTGAATTTTGCTGTAGTTGAAGCAGAGTAGAGTGCATTTTTGTTTTGTTTGGAGCACCAATCCAAAGCTTGAGACATAAGAGTACTGCTATAGTGAGCTGCATGTGAAGCATAACCTAGCAAAGTTGTCTAACCTGAGGGGAAACACTTATATGAAACGGGAATAGCACTATTTTGCTATTCCTGGCCAATCATGGTATGCCATGCGTGATAACTTTTTTACATGATAGCCTTTGATTGATCAGGAATAGCAAAACAGTGCAATCTTCGTTTCATACAAGTTTTTCTATAATTTGAGGCATATCAAAAAGATTACCAACTCTATTCCATCATTTTGCTCCAATGAAGACATATATGCTCAACCTAGTATAGTAACCATAGACAACTCAAAATCTGATATATGCTCAACTCTATTCCATCATTTTGATTTGTGAGATTCACTCGCCAACAGTAAATATATATATTTGATTTCAACCGCTGACGTCAACAGCCTTCTGGCCACAGCCCAAGCGATTCTTGCCTATGGGGTTGCCCGAGTTGGTGGGTCCCACTCTTTGCTCGGGCTAGACCTTGCACCCCAGGGGGGGTTTTTTGGGCCTTAGGCACCCCCCTGCTTTGCCTGCCCTCCCCCCTTGCGGTGGAAGTGCTCTAATATGAACCAGGCTGTAACGTTGTTTCTCTTCTTTTTCTTGGGACAATTTTTTCCTTTGGTTTTTCTTCTCTTTTTTTATTAAAATTTTTTAATATGAAATATTATTAATTTACTAATTATCTTTATTTAATGAATAGTTTTATTTATTACAATTTAATTAATTAAGGACATTTTGTGATATTTTGAATATTTTATCGTTCTATATATTAAAAAAATGATATTTTACTATTATTTACCTATATAGTTATATTATGTGCTTTGACTTGTAGATGGATGGTTTAAAGTTCGAGTCCCCATTACTTTGAAAGTGTGTATTAGAAAACCCTATCACCCATCCTAACTTTAGCAACAACCAAAAAAAATGAATAACTCGTAAATTTGTAATAAAATGCTTCAATTAACATTCAAGTAAAAACAAAAGCAATAGAGGATGTAGGTCTAACTAATGGAAAACTTAGGAGAGTATAAAGTAGTTTTAAGCATTCACTCCAACATCCAAATTCATCTTTTGACATTCTTTATATAGATTAACGAGTAGTTATTGTCTGCCTAGAAAATCGAAAGATAATGTTTACTCATAATTCCTCTCTAGTAGTAGACTCCAAGACGCTTGATCTTAATTCTTAATTAGTAAACATGAGCATCAACCATCAGGAGCCTGAACTACCTTCTATCCCCTCACTAACATTCTGATGCTTGTACAACTGGGCACATGACAAGTAATAACCGAAATTCAGCACACCAATCACAACCAAGGTCTAAAATATCGAGAGTTTCGGAAATATCGGTGGTCCAAAAATACGGATATATCGATGGAAATATCGACAAAATATCGATATCGATAAAAATTAAATAAAAATCAAGGAAATTATGAGAAAAACTTGGAAATTTTTATTGAAACTTTAGAAGATGTTTATTTAGTCAATTGTCTATTATTTTATCACAAAAAACTGGAATAAAATGCATGGCATGGTGGGTTAGAGTGATTTAAGTTGATTATGTAGCGACCTGACAAACACCGTGTCTTTAGAAAATATGTAGTAATTAGTGAAAGAAAATTAAACACACCACAATTTTTTAGTTATATTAATTTACTACAATATATTGCATATGATAAGATATATGAGCTTGACATATATATATATATATATATGAGTAACTTACTACCACATAGAAAGAATTCCTATTAAAGTTAAAACTTAGTATCACATATAATGAACAATATTAAAACTCAATAGTGAATAATAATACAACTCCGTAATATATAACCACACACACAAAAAAAAAAAAAAAAACCTCCATAATAAAATAATAAATAAAATTAAACATATGCCTAAATTTATCATTAGGGATTTTTTTTTTAATAAATAGAAATTTATCCTAGATAATATTAGCTTGCATAAATTTTTAAGGCCATATAAATATTACACGTCGTAACATTAAACATATGCCTAAATTAAACATAATAAAATAATATTAGGGATTTTTTTTTTCTAAATGGAAATTTATCCTAGATAATATTAGCTTGCAAAACGTTTAAGACCATATAAATATTACACGTCGTAACATTGTTAACAAATTGATTCGCAGCCTGTTGGATAAGGCCCAGTAGATGGATGGGACTGAGAGTGGTTCGAATCCCCTTGTTGGCAAAAGCACCATTTCTCAACAAATTTAATGTATTTTTCAGTTTCAATCGCGATATTATCGATAATATCGCGATATATTGACGATAATTAAGTGGATATGGGCTAAAATATCGCCCATTGCCGATAATATCGATATTTAATACCCTGATCACAACTACCATCCAGTACACATTGTCAAGCCTCCCTTGGTTTATATCATCCGGCAACCACCCTGTAACCCTCCGGACAAGACCAATCAGAGCCGTGCCCGTGTAGAAAGCAATGCCTAATATCATTGCAACCATTGCAGTCGCTGTGCCTCGAAGCGACACTGGAAATTCTTGATAGCACAACTGAAGTTGCCCCGGAAAATGGAAGGCTTCACCAATGCCAACTAAGGCCAGCTGTGGGAATAACCACATAACCAACATTGGCAGCTTGGAGCTGTGGGCTGTTTTGAGACGCCTTGACTCCACTAATGCTGAAACAACCATGCTTATGATATTTAGGACATGGCCTATTCCTAGTCTTAGGAGGGGAGTTGGAGATTGATTGGTCAGTTTTTGCCATACGGGATATAGGAAGCGATCAATTATTGGGAGAGAGATGCAAGTAGATAGTAGAACCAAGACTGGCAAAGATCCAACTGGGATTTTGAAATGTGACACGATGCGACGGTCCATGGTTAGAGCTTGGAGGGCTGTTAAGCTGCCTTGGATTGCTATTGGGGTGCTTATAAATAGACCGGATGACCACAAAGGGAAAATTCTAATGACAGTTTTGAGATCTTCTACTTGTTGGAATGTGCACAGGCTCCATGGCTTTGCAATTGAGCCATCAGGTTTCAAGTCGCCTTCAGTTTTCAGGGCTGCACCATTTAGAAAGCTGCAACAAGAGAGCAAAGTGAAATTGTCATTTCTTTTTCTTTTTATGAAGCTGCAACAATAAAAATGAAAAAAGGGTTTGCTAGGCCTTTCAGAATATGACTGTCAAGGGTTTAGAGGAAAAGCACTGTCTGAGCTCCCAAACTCAACAAAGTTTCTAATATCCTTTCCTCAGCCTAATTAATTAGTCTCGCCCCGGTCTAAGCCTAGGCGTAGGCCAGGCCACCGCCCAGCAGGCCGGTGTGCTGCACGCCGAATAACAAGGCTGTTATGACATTACCATGACGTGGTCATGCCGTCATTATGATGATAATAATGGATAGAAAATGACATGGAGAAAACGTTTCCTTCCTCTTTGACACAGCACAAAGTGAACACTGCAGCCGTTCACCAAAGGTGTTTCAAACATCCCAAAGTGGCCAACTAACCAAGCAATAGAAGATAAATGTATTTTATAAGTAAAATTGTGTCATTTAGTCAAAAGAAGCAAATTAAAAGTTGTTTAAGCTTCAAGATCATCTATCTTCAACTTTATTTTCTTCTACATCAGACAGAAAAGCTTCCATCATCTCCAGTGCCTCCATCCAAAAGATAACGAAAATAAAACCGAGTATGAACTGTAAAGTACTTTTTCTTCTGCTTTGTTCTATAATGATTTGCTCCATCAAAAGAAAAAAAAATTACCGACTGTTCCATTTTTCTTAAGAAATGGGAAAGTTGATGTGAATATGTTTATAAACAGGAAAATAGGATACTTTTTATAAAATCAAAGTCGCACCTCAAGCTCTTTTTATGTGTCTCAGGAACCATTTTTGCCTCTCCATCATTGTGGTAGTGATAATCCTCGCTTCTGGATGAGAGCAGAACATTCCTTTTCCGGATGCTTGCAACGAGAACACGAACTATATTCACAAATGGGCTGCCTTGTGGCTTATCCCGACGATAGAAATTGCTTCCCGATAAGAAAATGAGTAAACCAATCAAATTGACAAGAGCACATAGGCCATATCCCAAGCCCCAACTGACATTGTCCTCAATATACACAATGGCTGTAGAACTTATAACAGAAGTTGTATACATTGCAAAGAAAAACCAGTTAAAGAAAATCCCTTGCTCTTCTGGTTTATCAAATTGGTTTGCACCCATTGTTGCTGTAGTAAAGCGAGTGCCTCCGAGTCCAATCGATGCCAGAGCTATACCGGCATAGAGAACTGCAAACTGAGATTCTGATGGTGTTTCACACAAGCTTAATCCGTCATCACATGAAGGAGGCCTCAAGGAGTCTAGAGTTGCAGTCAAAACTAATAGGACCAGTCCCTGCAAGTTAATGAATTTAAAAATGAAACTCAAGGTGTGTGTGCGTGCGTGCTTGCGCAAGAGTAGAGACAGAGTGAGGCTGTTACCAGAAAAGAGATACAAGAAGAGATCAAGATGACAGGGAAGCAGCCGGAAAAAGAGTCCGCAATAATTGCTCCAATGATTGGAAATAAACAAGTGCAACCATTAACTGCATTTGAAACCTGAGCAGCAACAATGCTCTTCACGTTATATTCCTGAATCAGATACACAATCAAATTTGATTGCCATCCTCCAGCAGCAAGTGTCAAGCACATAAAAGTTCCTGGTCCAAACCAAAAAAACACGTTTTTCTAAGAAACAGATTTTTGCAAACATACAGAAGTGATGAACATGTAGCCTAACCCACGGAGAACATAAGTGACCAAGTCAACGGGAGAAACGGGAGAATTGATGGCACTCAGTTGATCTGCCAAATTCTTGGCAAGAGAGAGATATTCTGTAATTGGTTTAGAGCCTTTGGTGAGAGAGAGAAGTTGAAAACGAATGTGCGTTGCATTCGCAAGAGACTGTTGGGAAAAAATTTCCAGAAGACAATCCCAAATTTCCTTCGAGGTAGAACAGCCAACAACTTGAGAGAGGATGGACTCCTGGAGGGTGGAGCGAAGAAGACTCATGAGATATTGGTCAGTTTGAAACCAGGTAATATACTCAGGATTGGGTGTCGGAGCAGGAGGAATGGCTGGTGCTTTGGTGGGATCAGAGGAAGTAGTAGTAGGGAGGTGAGTGGGTAGGACCAGTGAGAGAGAGAGAGAGAGAGAGACCTATGATGAAAAAATAGATGATCCAACCACCGCGGTTACCACCGGAATCAAGCATTTCTGCATCCCTATCAACAGAGAGTGATGCATGATGCATCCATGTTACAACCCAACTGCTGCAACTCTGTGGCAGCCTCCTGTCCTAACTGAAAATGCATGTTCATAAGCTGCCGGCCCTATTAAATAATGTAACAAAGTTGGTGCAGTCCTGTAGGTGCCGCACTAACTGCGGTCTAGCTTTCCCTTCGGGAATCATCGGGGGACCCAGCTACTAGGCTTAATGGCAATGAGCACCAACTTCCAAATTTCAAATGGTGGTAGTTGTCACAGGGCCAAAACCCTGTAGATAAATCCACCTACGCTAATTTTAGTTCTGTAGATGCCTAAACTTTCAACTAGTTTAGTTTCCAAAAACGAAGGCAACCCTTGAGAAGACCTATTTGAAGGAAACTTGAAGCAAGTGGTCTAACTCAAGTAAGCAAGTTCATGTAATTGCTTTTTAAGGACGAAAATATCGGCCGATACACTTTGGGGTAAGCTTATTTCTCCCCTCATACTCTGATGGTTGACAGTTTCATGATTTTTGAAGGTTATTACAAGGAACAAGATGCAAATTCAAACCAAAACATATCTCTAATTAAGTCAAATATAAACAAAATTAAACCTTAATTGACATTCCAATCCAAATAAAACCAACAACATTGATGTACACCGATACCAAAAATAATATCAATATATCTCCTAAAATATTCATAAATTGGAGTACCGATGCTATTTGCACTGCCGACATTTTCATCCTTAAATTCCTTTCAGATTGCGCACGGGGTACCAATTACCACACGTTAGAAGAAAGATAGATGTTGAATCTTAATATTCTCATATGAAATATGGATGTTGGCCGACAGCATTGCAGTTAGAACTCAAATGCTGGAAATGGAATTACAGTGACAAAACAAGCAAATAAGCCGGCAAGGAGGACTCCGATGTGAAACGAGTTTTAATTTACTCATTGCTCAACCGTATTATATTAATACCAAAGAGAATATCTTACATCAAAGAAAAGATCTTAAAAACATCTTATATAGAACTCATTGATCCACTCCCACTCTGCCAAATAATCCACGGATACGGGGATTAAGAACATGAGGGAAAATTTGTGATCCTAAATAATCTTCCCCTGAGAATCAAGTCACGCATAAATTGGTCCATCAAACAAAAGGCAGATGAAATAAGAACGTCAGCTTCACAGCTTATGAATGAAGATCCCAAATTAGTCTCACAAGGAGTGAATAAAGATATTTATTGAATCTCAGTTAGGTTCCTCAATACAATCTTGCTATACATGGTACAAGTTTGGTACAGCAAAAAAATAAAACAAAAAACAAAAAAATCAAGATACAAACAAGATAAATAGAATACAAGTTCGATCACCGAAAAAGAAAAATGAGGAACCGACCTCAAAAATTAATATAGAGGTCTAGTAAAATTGATGGGTGGTCATCATGGAAAAAATCAGCAAACCCACCTAAGTAATGATGTAGATGAAATAGGACGATCCTTGTGCTCGTGATGATTGCAATATTTTGGTAACAATAACCTTTCCTAACCTTTTTATCAAAGAGCTCTGAAAATGAAAATCTTTCTACTTCATAGATATAGAAACCGAGTAGTAATGCTGCTTTTCAAATCAAGCATACTCTGGGTTGAGTGCTATAGCCTCTCTGTAAATCATATCTTTCATTTGCTCTTCTCCCAAGGGTTGTTGCTCAAAATCAAAGGAGAAAGGCTCATTGCAGATTGGTTCATCAGCTACGTCATGTAGTCTTTCCAGGTAAGGATGAGCCAATGCTTCTTCAACTGTGGAAGCAGAAGTTACACAATTAAAATTCATAATTGGGACCTCAATGCGTCAACATTCTATACATATGGCCGGTAAAAACAGCACCAAAAGAAGAATGGCATGGGAGTAGAAAATTACCAGTTATCCTTTTAGTAGGATCAAATGTCAACATTCTATCAATGAGATCAATGGCCAGCGGATTAACGTGTGGGAAAAGCCTCGCCAATGGCTGACGAGGATGCGGGGGGAGCTGCCGTATATATCTTCTAGCATCCTCATTCCGTACAAACCCAAGATCAGACTCAGTTGGTGTCCCAAGAAGCTGTAACAAAAAATAAGAAACATGTGTAAGTATTCAAGTGACACGGAGGAAAACAGAATGGTAGAACTGTAACTACTAAAGATACTTAGCTAAATTCAATGCAGTAGCCACTTTAATTTAAGCAGAAAACCAAATTCCAGATGCAGAATAAGTATTTCAAGTGATATTTCATTTCTTCTATAGTGTGATTCTTAAATACCAAAGTCAAAATCAGGTCATCTTACCTCTGTCAATAGGCGCATCTGATGCACATGATCTTTGCCTGGAAACAAAGGCTTCCTATTCATAAGCTCCATAAAGATGCAGCCTACAGACCACACATCTATTGCAGCAGTGTAATCTGAAGAGTTCAACAGAAGCTCAGGTGCCCTGTACCATCTGGTAACAACATACTCTGTCAATAACTCATTCTCTGCAGTGGGACGAGCGAGGCCAAAATCACATATCTTAAGATCGCAATTGGCATTCAACAAGAGGTTGCTGGGCTTCATGTCTCTATGAATAACATTTGCCGAATGTATATATTTCAGTCCTCGAAGAATCTGATACAAAAAGTACTGCAAAGCATACCAACATACGCCAATCAGTCCTCAAATGATAAAAACCATTTATTTACACAAAAACTACCAACCAATGGAGCTTGGCTTTAGAAATCAAAAGGCAAAGACTATAAAGTACCTGACAATGCTCCTCAGATAAACCTTGATTCGAGCGAATAATTTGATGGAGGTCAGTATCCATGAGTTCCGTGGCAATGTATACGTCCGAAAATTCTCTCCTCAAAGGTGGAGGAATCACATCCCTGATAGCTACGACCTGTTTGACAGTAATTCTAATTTTAGCAAACCCTTCAACTTTCCATCTCTAACAGTAAACTCTTATAAAATTCTTCAATCTTTCCCAAAAGCTTCTACTTCAGCCAATTAACTAAATATAGTAATACCCCCTTTCTGAGTACATAAATAGTAAGAATCTAAAGAAGTCAACTTTGTCATAAATACAAGCAATTAGGACTGAATTTAAACAACTGGTAATTAATACAAGCACTTAATCTCACATTTTCATGATCCAAATGACGAAGCAGCTTAATCTCCCGGAGCGTGCGCTTGGCGTCCATGTGATTGTCAAAGGCGTTGGCGATTTTCTTCATCGCCACCATCTCCTTAGTCTCCGAGTTCAAAACCGAGCTACAAAATCCCAAACAACACTCGAATAATCAAAAATCAAAACTCAAAATAAGGAAGAAGGAGAAAAGAAAGAATCGATTCTGAGAAAAACGACGTACCAAACGATGCCATACGCGCCGCGACCGATCGGCATGATCGGAGGCCGGTACTTGTTGGTGATCTCGAAGAGGTTGCCGAAGATGTTGTACTGAATGTACTGGCCGCCGTGCGACGGAACCGCCGGGAAATCGCCACTGCTGGGAGGGACGTCGGCCATGTCAATACACTGTGCGAGTCCGTGACCTGACTTTCTCTCTCTAATAGTCTTCAGCTTCTCTCTCTAGAAGTTGCTGCTGTTTGTGTTGTGGTGTTGACGAAGATGGAGAAGAATAAGACGAGCGCTTTTAAAAGCTGAGGAGAGGAGGAAGAAGGGCGTTGGGCGTTGGCGTTGGGAAAGCGCGCGAGTGAGAAATTGCGAGGACGCGTTTGGGAGAGGATCAGAGGGCCAGGATTGCAGCCGCCTCTGATGAACGGTTACGATTCGTTCAAAGTTTTCAACGGCCATCATTCTGCTTTTTTTAATTTTCTTGTATGACTGCTCTTTTTTGAGTATTTTATGGGACAGTGATTGCGTGTGAGCAGTGGCAGTGAGATGTGCTGAAGCACTTCCTTCGTGGATTGCTGTGGACCGTTGACTATGTTTTGAACATGATTTTGTGCTTTCACAAGTGAAAATACCTAGAAAACAAGAAATAGGATCTAAACTTCCAAAAAAAATAAGGTTGTCTAATGGTCTAGGATTAAGAGTTTTAAATATGGTCCTATGTTCATACTTTTTTATCGAGATTTTGTACATATATGTAAGCGGATGATGATATGAATTTTCAGTAACATTAGAAGGAAGCAAATCTTTCACTTATTCTAGTTCAAACTTCTATTTGTAGTAAATATTATACCGATATGGCGTGCTCAACTTTTAAATTAATAATTATCATAGATGATATTTGAACTCAAGGTCTCCTTAAACAAAGGAAAAAAGACATCATACTAATAATGCTTATTGTGTTAGTAAATTTTTTTATCAACAGCAGTGACGTGATTCAAACTTATAATCTCTTTTAATAATGGAAATTAAAATGTCACTAAATTAACAGCAAGTGGTGAATGAAGTATGTTAAATTGACAATAGTTGAGTCCTGACTAATAAGAACCATCTCATCTTTATCACGAGAAACACTCACGTGAATTGTCAAAGTTGAAATTATGTCCCACATATTCTTATCGAGCAATGACTACCTCTACACATATAGTACGATTGCTAATTTAAATAAATGATGTCTGATTGTTAGACTAACAAATATAAGAAAATAATAGATGTATGAGAAATTTGATCAAATTAAATTGCACGACATGAAATTTCAAGTCAAGACCTAAATATTGTTGAACTGTAAATGTGTAAAATTAATGGAAGGATAAACGAAGCACTTGTCGTTTTTATTATGAAAGGACACAGGATAAGAGTTTTATTGTAATGAGCCCACCTGTAACAAGGACAAGATTCGAAAGATGAGGTGGAGTGCTCCATTATTGGTGTTATTTTAGTTGCGTGTCTCGTCATCATCCTTCACCGCTTTGCGATATTATAAGAACACACGTTTTTCAGCCAAGAGTCCCTGGAATTTATATAAAAGACTGACTGCTGGGTTTGGTTCGGAAAACTTTCTGGCAAAATGGATTTGACACAATAGCTACAAAAGAAAGACCATGAGGAAATTACCTATCCATATTCCCATGTCACATTGGTCACAAACCAATGTGTTTCCTTTTACCTATAGGCAAACAGATTTGGTCAAAGCAAATAGGCTTCTTTTATATTATCTATCTGGTTTAAACCCTAATGATGTGTACTAAAATACAATAAGATATATCATAAGAATGCATGTGATGGTTGCAAATCCACTTCAGAAATAAAAATGGTCTACTTCATTTGTGCCTAATTCAAAAAACAATAATCATCTAGAGTGGGAATAAAATGTGTACTTTATTTGTAACACCACATCGACATATCTAATGATATTATCGTCACACACAATAATCATTTAGAATGGGAAGGAAATTTCTCGTACTTAAACGCAACATATAGAATGATGTTGTGGGTAAAGGGTGTTGATCGGTTTTACATTTATCCAAATTCCAAACATGTGTTTGACCAAAAAAATAACTTTTCAAACACGTGTAGCATTCTCCATTTCACATGAAAATGAAGATGGGAAATAGGTTTTTAGACTAGATTATGAATTTTACGTGAGCACATCTGGTCTCAGAAAGTCAAAAAGCAAGCCCAGCGTAGATGATGGGGAAAGTTGACCTTTGACACTATGCAAAAGTGGATGGGCTATTTTTCTGAAATGGATCCTACCACGAGTTTTACATTAATCAACTACTTTGAGTGGCTTACACACATACATGGACATTGATAGTTGAAAATGAGTTTTACATTGATCAACTACCGTGAGTGGCTTGCACACATACGTGGACATTCATAATTCAAAATTATAAGGAACATTTTGTAGCCAGAAAATAAAGGGAATACCAATATGAGTCATAAAATATCATATTTGATGACGTTGACGTCCAAAATTGATATCAACTTAGATAGATATGAAGTGGTAGATGATGTGTGAAGGTAAGGGCCTTCAACATGTGTATGTGCCTTCGAGAGGTAAGGCACGAGACTACCTTTGGTGGGTTAAGTGGAAGGTGAGGACTTTCAGCAGGCTAATGACAAGTGGAGGCCGTCGGCAAGTTATTGTCTTCGGTATCTAGTGACGTTCATCATAAGTAAAGTAAGTAAATAAGTATGTAGAAGACAAGGTATATGTGGTTCACCCAAATGATGGGTTAGGTCCACGAAGAATGATGTTCTCAGTATAATAATGTTTATTTACATTTGTACCAGGGGCTAGACCCAAAGATAATGGGAAGAATGAAAAGGCCCAAGACCTAAGGTCCAAAGCCCAAAAGTTCAAAGTTCAAGGCTCAAGGGTGAAGACCCTTTTCTAAGTGGAAAGTAGTCTTCCTTTCCAGGTGAAGGAGAGTCTCCACCTCTGTAAGGGCTTTTTCGTTCCGGCAGCTACAGATGGGCCTGGGCTACTGTAAAGAGCAAATGGGCGGACTTGCCCTTGTGTCTAAGTTCAAGAATTAGGCCCCAAGAGTGCTTCGAAAGATTCGTGAAGCCTTAGGAAACACTTTGGCTTCCTTCAACAACAAAACCAACAGTTGCTTATAAATAAATATTTAGGCTTGGCTTGAGAAGCTTGAGGCATGGGAGCTGAGCATTCATGAGTTTAGCATTAGAGAGAGAATGCTTGGCTTTCCTATGAGAAACAGAGGCTCAAAGCAAGGGGAGAGGGAATTTTGAGAGGATTTGTTGAGGAAAGAGAGGAAAAAATGAAGGAAGAAGAATGGGTGGCTTTAGCAAATTTCGGCAACTTGACGAAAGCTTCGTCAAGCTCTTGAGTGTTTTGCCAGAAAAGAAAAGGGGGAGCAATGGAAGAACATAGCTCAAAATTGAAAGGTTCCAGTAGTGAGAGGGGATATTTGCTCTCTGTGGATGTGGTCATGGGAAAGAGAGGAATAAATGAAGGAAGAAGAATGGATGGCTTTAGCAAATTTCAAGCAGCTTGACTAAAGCTTGTCAGGCTCTTGAGTGTTTTACCATAAGAGAAAAGGGGGAGCAATGGAAGAACATGGCTCGAAATTGAAAGGTTCTAGTAGTGAGAGAGAATGTTTGCTCTCTCTCTATATGTGGTTATGGGAGATAGAGGAAGAAGATGGAAGAACAGAGCACGAAATTGAAGCTTCCAGCAATGAGTAAGGATGTTGCTCGCTCTAGAAAAGTTATTTTGCTGGGTAGAAAGTGACTCTTTTTATAGGCACTGGAAGCCCCGAATTTTATCAAGTCTTCTCCTCTATTTTTCTTCACTTTCTTCCATTCAATCCTCTTTGGCGAAATCTCCCCAACCCAAGCACATAGAAGCAGAGTTTTTTGGGTTTCCAAGACTTTCCTGTGGTTGGACTCCTCTATCTGGGTGAGGCACATCTTGCTTTTCCTTTCTTGTTTTCCCACCAGAGCTTGTAGAGGAAAGAATAGGTAAGAGTGCTGGTCAAAAGGTGATTTACTTCTAGCAACCTGTGCATATGGGTTTCCCTTGGTTTTGACAAGGTGCTGGATATTTTGATTGATGTAGAATATTTCCAAGTGTTGTGGGCTATGACTATTGGATATTTTCTAAGATGTTTAGGTCTTTTCTTAAGGTGATGTGCTAATGGTTTTCTCTCTCACGCTTACCCATATGTTTGGGCTCAAGGAATGGGCTTGAGTTTTAGTGCTCCCAAGCATCCCAAAACTTTCACTCCTTGAACCATTAATAAGCCTCGTGAATACTTGTAACTATCCATACCACAACCCGCTCAGCAAGCCCAAGGCATTTACGTGGCTTGGGCCCGCTTAAGCTTGTAGCGTGGCTTGTTGCAAAAATAAGAATTTTTCGCTTTGCGTGGCGTGTTATTTGGCGTGCCTGTGCTCGAGCTTTGCCGTTTTGTAAGAGCTATGGCTGGGCCAAAATGGCGCTTAACGGAATAGTGAGCATGGGTTCATAGAACCAGTACATTTTACGGGCTTGTTATGACCTTTCTGCATGACATGTTACATATTTACTTAGCGTGGCACGTGTGCAAGGGCATATGACGAACTCTTACGTATCCAAGTTAGGTTTCTTCCCAAGTTAGGTGTCCTACTAGGCTAGAAATATATTTGGGCCCAGCCTTAGATTTTTTTGGGCCTTAACAACCTCTTATAGTCTTTCAATGTGGGACTCTCAACAATGCCCCTAGTTATGACTTGTGGTAAGGCTTCTTTGGCTAAGGTGACGACCTCTCAAAGCACAGCACGTGGATGATATTGCTTAGCTAGTTGCTCTATTAGTCACGGTACCAACATATGACATGTTTACTAATACGCAATCAAGTGAGAAGGAATTGAATTAAGGAGGAGTTGGATTAAGGAGAGTTAGAATCCTAATTTCCATTGAAGTTGTTTACTAAACTACATGGAATCGGGGTAGGAGTGGTACTGATTCATATAAGTTGTTTTACTAAATTACCATGAATCGAAATTGAAATCAGTTTGATTACTAAAATGCCCTTCTTGTTGGGTTAAAGTATATGATAAATTTGTAATTTTAAAATTTATGTGAGGATATAATAGGTAAAAAAAACGGGTTAGTTCTCCAGGAAATAGAATACCACCTCCTATCTAAGAGTCTAATTCCTCCAAAAATAGAAGTTGAATTCCTAATTTTATATGGAATTTTCATTCCTCCATGTGAAATAAACACAGTGTTGATGCCCAAAAAATCCAAGGCTAAGCCCAAATATATTCTCGGCCCAGTGCGACACCTTATTAAGAAAAGATCTGGTTCGGAGCACCTGAAATTTGTCATGCACGCTTGAACGAGCCACGACCACGTGTCATGCCAAATAAATATGCAATCCATCACACTAAGAATTAAAATGAGCCTATAAAAGGCACTAGCTCTACAAGCCCATGCTAATTATTCCGTCAAGCATCATGTCTCTTTTCAAAAACGATAAAATTCAAGCACGCCAATCGACATACCATGTCAAGCAGGAAATCATTATTTCACACCTAGCCACGCTACAAGCTTAAGTGGGCCCAAGCCACACAAATGTCCTGGGCTTACTGAATGGGTTGTGGTATGGATGGTAACGAGCTTTCATGAGGCCCATTGATGAGCCGAGAAATGGAAGTTATTGGCTGCTTGAGAGCCCCAAAACTCAAGCCCATTTCTTGAGCTCAAATATGTAGGTAAGCATAAAAGAAAGAAAAAAACCCAATACTATAGAGAAAAAAGCCCAATACTTTAGGAAAAATTAGCAAATCATCTCAATAAAATAGCTCATCATTTAAGGAAATTAGCTCATTCCCTTAATGAGCTAACCTATCACTTTAGCAAAAGCCCAAGCAACCAAGAAAATATATATAGTCTCCAGCACTTAGCTGGAAACGCGAACCACGATGAAAATCAAAGTGTTATGTTGGTGAGCTGCTAAGGCGCTCCAGCACATGGGCATAGCAAACTTCAAAAAAGAACATTCAAAGATCCAGAGGATAATAGCGCGCACAGGTTGCTAGGAGGAGGGGCACTCTCCAAACCAACGCCCTTACCAATTTCTTTCTCTTACCAACTCCTACCATTGAAGAGGGAAGGAAAGAAGGTGAGGAGGTAGTAAAAAATAGGAGTTCAATGTTGAAGCAGCTGCAGGAAGGCTTTAGAGCTCCCAAAAACCTTGTCTTGGTATGTTTGGACAGAGGAAGATTGCATAAAAGAGGATGAATCGAAAGAAGAGCAAAAAAATGAAAAGGAAAACTTGGCAAAATTGGAGATAAACCATTAGAGTTTCTTGGGATGGAGGAGCTTCCAGTGGCTATAAAAAGGTCATCTCCTACCTATCAAGGGACACTTTCAGAGAGCAAGCTTCATCTCTCACCCCTGAAATCTCTGCAATTTCAAGCCACATTCCTCCATATCTTCCCATTTTCTCTTCTGGTAAATCGTTCCACAGCTTGACAAAGTTTTCGTCAAACTACAAGAAACTACTCAACACACCCATTATACCCTTATCTCCCTCTCTCTTCAACAAACCTTCTTAGAATCCCTTCCCCCTTTCCATAGAACCCCTACTTCTCATAGGAACTCACAACCCTCTCTCTCTCTTTAATGTTAAACTCATGATTGCTTTGCTTTCATGCCACAAGCTTTTCATGCCAAGTTAAGAAATTATCTATAAGCGACAGTTAGTTTTGCTGGTGAAGGTAACCAAGGTGCTTCCTAAGGCTCAGCTACCCTTTCGAAGCATTCTTGTGGTCTGATTCTTGAACTCAGACTAAGGAGCAATTTTCACACATTTGGCTCTTTACAGTGGCCCAGGCCCACAGTAGTTGCCGAAACGAAAAATCCCCAACATACAAGAGTAATTTGTAAGAAAATGAATTCTGATTACGAATTAGTAAACATGCCATGAGTTTTAGTCAAATTTTATAATTCTCATTCTTTTTTCATATAAAAAAGACCCATGCATTTTGAGTTGAACATGTATATTTATAAGGTCGAATAATTGGCTCAACATAGAGGTAGTTTGATCCAAAAATGATTAAAGCGTTAGAATTATTTAATTTGTTGTAATTACTCAAAAGTAGAATAAAAAAGGTTTATTTCCGAGTTAGAATTATTTCATTTGTTGTAATTGCTCAAAAGTAAAATAAAAAAGGTTTATTTCCCCATTCACCCATAACGGGGGTTTACATGCACACAAATATTTATTGAATGTCTGAGGTTTTCGAATCTTTGCTTAGAGGTGGAAGAGCTCAACCAAGTAAGCTATTTTCCACTAACTTCACCCACATTACTTGAGCTAGCTTAATTATGAACTAACCTAAACACACGCATAAAACAAGAATTGGGTACCCCAAAAATTCCTTAATACTTTGCATCACCAATTAAGAGTTGGTTTGGAACAGAGATATGGCACAAAGCCCAACCCAAACACTAGTCTAACAACAAACAACCAAAAACTAAACCGTACAAATTTCCATGAGAATGTACTTGAGCTATTAAGCCGTCAAACATCGGCCGCCCCAAAATGCTGCTTTTAGTTGTTGACCCGCAAATAAAATCTGAAGTAAAGTCGCACAAATCAACTATACCAGAACTTGTCCAGAGTAGACATAAAACACGCATCCCAGCAAATCTTCTGGTGAACTGAATTATACGGCTGGATAGGATTTATAATCCTAGTGATTTCAATTATGTTTAATCATATTAGGTGATCAGATTGTTGGGATTAAGTTGAATTGGATTGTGTCTAACCTTGTTAGACCATTAATAGCATATTTCAGTGCAATACAATTCTCTCATAATTGAATCCAATCCTACTCGCCAAAACATGGGCTAATAATAGCTCATATATTAATGCCCATACTGCCACATATTCGAACAAGGGCACAAAAGATGAACAATCAGAGGCAGAGAAAAATACCAGTATTATTTAATCTAAAGGATGATTACCACATCATTATATCCAACTTAACATATTAATTCTCCAAACTGAAGCAGAAGTCACAACTTCCCTAACCCAATAGAAGAAAAAAAAATACCAACAGCCTAAAACCCCAAAGCATCCAAAAAACAAAAGCACGCAGGCATTGGCATCATCCTTGTAGTCTCGCAGCTTAGGCCTCAGCAAACCTACAAAATAAAGCATGTAATCGAAATTAAGGCCAATTCAGTGTTGAATAAACTTCAAGAGGAAGTAGAACTAGAACTAATCACAAACAACATAATAAGAATATAAAGATTACCCAAGCTCAGAAAGCCTCTGGTGAGCTGCAGCGTAATCAGCAAAGAAGGCATCTTCATCCTGAAAGTTAATGTTAACAATCAGGAAATGCAGCAATGTAATGTTTAAGTACACAGATGCAAACTTTTCGAACTCAAGAAAACACGCACCGCAGCATATTTTTCAACAAGAGGGCGGAAGACAGGGTCAGACAGAAGGGCGGTGTCAGTTGGAAGCATTAGAAGACCATCATACTTTCCACTCAGGAGCACCCTAAAACATCAAACAACATTACATGCATTACTTGCATAGCTCTATGCAAAAAGGTGTATCAAGAAAGCATAGCAGGGAAACAAAACTCACGTGAAATACGAGTTGTCGAAGATAAGGGGGTTGGGAGTCCAGGGTCCTTCAAATCCAGATCGCTCCTTGTGGCACCTTCCCTGCAAGGTTCCATAACCAGTGAGCATACAGAAAATTGACACAATAACAAATGTTTCATTACCAACTGCAATCTCTTAGCACAATATACACCGAAGCAGAAAAAAAAGGGCAATAAGAGTTAACAAACCAGAGTGTGACCGCCAGAGAGAGCAACAATATCCTGGTCGCTGAGGCCCATGGTTTTGCCAAAGACATCCCTCAAATGGTCATTACCTGCAGCATTGCAACAAAATATCAGCATTACGTACACACAACCAGCAAAACAACACACTAAAACTAAAACAATGAGATAAGATCATGTAATTATCAACCCTTGGTAGCATCAGGAAGACGGCCTTCTGGAGGTGGCTCAGGCTTGTCCTGGCACAACAAGAGAAATATCAATATAACAAGACAATGAAGCAAACAAAACATTGTACTAGCATATCCAATGCATAATTCAAAAACTGAACAAATTGATATTATAGCAAAGCAAACACCTTTATTTGAAGAAGAAAAGAAGGCACAAAAAGATCAAGATTCCCTAAATAGTCAAAACAAATTTGTTTAAATCTAAGACTACTGAACAACCACAGGAAAGAAAAAACTGAGGCAAAAGAAAATTTGTTGTGAAACCATAACGAACTCAATTACTGGAAATGAGGGCAATCAACCAAACATTATTAATCTGATTTACAGAACAAATTAAGCTCTTTCTGGAATAAAATCGTTCAAAATAGATGACTATCCACGGCAATACAATCTTCTAACTCGACGCATTTGGGTTTCTTGCACCAGGAGCACACAGATAACATACATTCAATTGAAAACAAAACAAAAAATCCCATCAAAAAACGAAATATCCCAAACAAGATCAAGGGCAAAGAGAAATTCGATATATTCATAGTAATTAAATAACAATTACAACTTTTACTAATACATTATACGAAGAAAAACAAAAGTTACTGACCTCTCTTCCTGGATGGAAGGGGACATCAGGCCCACCAGTAATCTCAACAGCAACAACACCAGCCAACTATAAACAAAATTTAAAATAACCAAATCAAATCCGATTCAAAAATTAGCAACCCTTAATTCATTTTTGTAAACACAAACAAACTTAAATATAATTAATTACAATTGTTTTTTAAAAAAAAAATTACCTGATAGAAGTCAGCGTAAGAGAGAATTGGGAACTGTTGCTTGATGGGCTCCAAGAGCCTGACAGCGATTTCGAGACCAGCGTTGGCCCCGTGCGATTGCTCAGCTGCGTGCTTCATAGTTCCGAATGGGCCTCCGGTCTTTGTTCTCGAATCGTAGGTACCAGCAGAATGCCATCTGCACCCGACCACACGCAATCAAATAGCACTCGCACAAAAACACATAGAGAACAATTTACACTCAGAAAAACACAGAGAGAGAGAGACGTACGCGATACGAAGCATGAGTGGAGCGCAGGCCTTCTCGGCGATGAAGCCTCTGAGCTTCCTCTTGGCCTTGTCGATGGCCTTCTTGTACTCTTCGCTCACGGTAGGGTAGCTCTTCCCCATGGTCAAAGGTTCTGCAACATTTCACACAAAAATCTCAGATCAAAATAAAACCAAACAGCTCAGCTCAGCTCAGATCCGATTTTCAGAGGATCGGCATTCTATAAACGCGGTCGTTTCAATCTGCTAGACTGTGAGAGTGCTCGACACGTACCTTGGAAACAGAGGCTGGTTGTTAGTGATGAGAGAAATGGGAGCTTCGAAACCCTAGTGATGGAGTGGCACGAGTAGAGCACAAGCTCTTAGGCTGAGAAGGGAAGATATAGGGGGTTTGGGAGGAAGAGAAGGTTCTAGTGCTTTTATATGAGCCGTTGGATTTTTTCTGATCTTGTGGCTGGCTCGTGTTGCGGTTTTTCACGGTCGAGATTTATTTAAGGAATTGGATGTACGGTGGTGATTGCGGGGTTGGTGGCTGATTTAAGGAGACCCGAACGGTCAAGACCTTGTGTTTGGGGAAAATTTCAGATTTTCTTGGATGGCAAAAAAATAAGTGGGCCCACCAGAAAAAAGGTCCATTTTGAGGAATTTGGATCGGATTGTCGTGCGTATTGACCAAAATGCCCTTGGTGCGTTGGTCCAAGTTGGAAAAAGCCATAATGAAAAATCGGTGGATGCCGCCCGTGGTTTTGGTTTTTTTTTTTTTTTTTTTGGGAAGTCTGAAAATGAGTTCAGTTGTAATTTCATTGTCTTGACCACAAAGAAAATGCGTTCATTGTAAATAGAATAATATTACTCTTATTATATTTTTATACCATAATTTCATACTATATTATGTGGCTGCTAATGTGTACATATCACATCATGTAAAATAATAATTTCTATTTTTCTAATTTTATTTATTAAAATACACTTCATTTATTTAATTGATATGATATATGATATGAATATGTCACATCATGTGGTATAAAAATATAAAATAAAAATATGGTAAATGTAGCATTACTCTTGTAAATATTATCGAAAAGATCACATGGAAATGTTTTGTTATTCACATTTTTTCGGTAAGATGTTTCCTTTTTACGATTAAAAATAACAACTAAATATGCCAAACGTTACTATAAACACAAATGAGAGAAATTAGAGAAGCACGAATCATGAGAGTACCAACTTAGAAAATCTACAAACAAATATACAAATATTAGGTCTGTTTAGGAACAGTCTTTTCATGAGATAATTGGAATTATCATAATCTTTACATATATATATACATATATATATTATAAAGAGTTCACAATTTTTTATTACATGCAGAAACGTAACGGAACCCAAAAAAAAAACATATATAGGGGAAGGAGGAAAGCAATGAAGAATATAGAAAACATGAAACATGCCAGAAAAGATAACCGTTTTGAGGAGAATAATCACTTACTAAAAAATAGAGAAGAAAGAGTCGTGATGAGCTATAATGTATGTAAGGTCACTTTGGTCATTTCAAAACTCTAAAGTGGTTAATAATTTATCCGAGCGGAAAAATTAACTTTACCCAAGTGTGAACGCATTTGGCTTCGGAAGATTCCATTAGGATTATGCAAAAGCCACCTAATACAACAACGTACTTTATATCACTCCTTTAATCTGATTGGCTGACTATTGGTTGTGCGTCGCTCCGAACACGAATGATAAAATGCCACGTTGATATGCCCGATGGCTGGGTGACAACACCACGTGACAAAGACCGAAATCGCGCACTGGCGCCTGGCCTCTTGTGTGAGAAATTGTAGAGTGGTACCGTACTGCCACGTTGAGCTAGTAATTTTCCCACTTAAAATATGCCATATGTAATTTTTTTAATAAATTAATTATTCTTTGTTACAGCTGGACTTAATTTTTATCCGCTGAAATAAATTAGATAAATAAAAAACTTAAGAAAAAATAAAAAAGAAAGGAGAATATCCCAGCAATTCTACCCACACGCCGCCCCTCTGTTGTCTTCTTCCAACTGCCATCAAGAGTCATTAGTCACACAAGTAAGAGAAACAAATCCCCATAGCCTAATAAATTGTTGCTTGATAGTCGATTTGTAGCCTGTTTGTTACAGGCCCACCTCCCATCCCAACCTTCTTCACATCTGCTAGTGAGACCTTCATCAATGATAAAATATACATGGATCTTGGGGTAGTCGCCAAAAGGTTGAGAAAATTGCATAACAGCAACAGAGAGAGAGAGATAAAAGAGAGGGAGTATTATTAGCTGATGTGGTAATACGGTACTACTCTATAATTTCTCGCTTCACACGTTTGGATTGGAAGCCAACTTATTATTTTGACCAACTATATTTCAAAATAATGTAAATATATGTAAGTGCACCTAATTACATTCCAAAACTATAATTAGATCCCAATCGAGTTGAGCTACAAAATTTTACAAGTGAATTCAACTCACCCACATATAGGGATTGCAAGAGAGCGGATCATGGCCGAATTGCAATTACCCTTTTGTTATCGGGATGATTCCCTTTCGAGTTGGTACAATACTCTGACATGCACCGTGATTCTTCTAAGTTTTGGACACCAATTAGTACAATAGTAATGGACTTGTAGCTCAAGTGGTTAGTAACATTTTTATCCATGTACTAGAGGTTTTACATTCGATTTCTCCTTGCGTCAATATCAATTGTATGAAAGAGAAATGAAAAAAAAAATCTAACGAAGTCAAGGTAGTGTGCCATTCTATGAAATGGTCCTTGATCAATTCGAGTTATTTTTGGAATTTGTGATTTAAAATGCATGAATTTAGTTAAATTTATGCCTTGCTTAAATATTTATGTTTGCATTAGAAATAAATAAATAAATTTAGAAGGCCTTTGTATCTCAAATGGTTAATAGCATTTACCCATGCATCATAGTTCCTATATTTGACTTCACCATCCTCCATTTCAATTGTATAAATAAATAAAAAACTGAATTTATGATGTTTCATTGAATCTAGTCATGTGAAATAACTCATTGAATCTGCTCCTTTCACATACAATTGTTTTAATATATGAACGTTCCCAAAACAACAAAGAAAAACTAGAACAGAATAATTCTAGGCCAAGCCTATTGGCATAAGCAACCATGATATTTATTGAGGGGGAATATCAAAGATATGCAGGCCGAAGTCATATTGGCAAGGCAGTAAAAGTTTGTTTATAAAATAAAATAAAAATGGATGTTTTTAAAGTTTAATAAGTAATTTGACCTAGAAACTCAAATTTGTTATAAAACTAGAGGGAAAAATGTAGAGAGAAGTGATATGCCAAAGATAAAGTTTCACCTTGTTTATTCTTCTTAATCTTTGGTAGAACCACCTATTTATAGGCATACAAGATAGGAGATTGAATACCATCATTTACAATATACCTATAGGTTACAAGCACTAATTACAAATAATTAGTGCATAGGTTACATAAAATCCAACGGTAGAATACTAAGAGGTATGGTGGTCATCCACCAACTCATGCATTTACAACACTCCCCCTTGGATGTCCACCATACAATGACATAGTTCCCTCATTAAAAACCTTGCTTGGAAAACCCAGTGGGAGAAAACCGAAGTGAAGGGAAAAAGAGTGAAACTTTCTTCTGGATCATTGATATGGTGTTAGATGCGCTTATGTTGCCTCGTTAAAACCTTGCTAGGAAAAACCCAGTGGGACAAAAAACCTAGTCGAAGGGAAAAAGAGTACAACGCGCATATGTCCTACATGTAGTAGAATTGGGATGCTCCCCCTGATTGATATCTCCCCCTGATTAATATCTCCCCTTCTCTGATTTGAGCAATACAAGTAACATTGTCTTCATACATGATCGTCTATCACACTATTCGACATGTTTTTCACTTTTCAAATGATTGAAATATTTAGGAGCATCAACAACAAATTTAATAGTTAGAATATGTTACAATAATATCAAATTTGAATTCAAAATACTCAAACTTTTAGTGATAACTCTTAATTAAGAATATTTTGGTACTTTATATCCTTCAAGAGGTTGCTTCATCCGATATATCTCAAATATTTCATGAGCTTTGAGGATTTCCATGTACCATATAGTCTTAATAAATATGCATTTAACATATGCTATAAGTTTCATGTTAAAGTAACAACTGCACTTATAGAAATATGGATGCATCTATGATGAGATGGGAGACTAAAACCATGTCTCTCCCAGGAAACCTTATGTCATATTAGTGATCTTATTTCACTTCATAAGCACCAATTCATAACCTTCATACTTAGAATTTGTAATTCGGTGTTTGAGCTATAGGTTCAATATCCCACACTTCATATTTAGTGATAAATGGAATTGCCTATTTCCATTTTTGGCCAATCACTTAACTTGTCGACATTCATGAAACGTGATTTAATATAATCATAGCCCTTGATGATTGTAGTAGCTACTAATAAACCAAATGTATCATCAATTTGTGATCCCACAATTCTCATGTGCATGCGCATGCATAATTTATAAGCATCTCATTGCTTTGGGGTACCAATGCCTATTCAGGGGCTTATGTTGTCATTTGTGAGACAAACATCTCTTTTACAATGAATTATTTAGAATATGTGGATCATAACCTCCTATAGAGCGTTATTTTTTATAGGGCTTGAATTTTTCAAATAATCTCCACTTATGAGGAGTTAAGTCTTTAGAACCTATATTTCTGTCATGCTTCAGGCATGCATTATATATATAGTCACCATGTTAATGGATTGTGATATGAGAATATCAATCCATGTTAGCATATGTACAACTTTTATATGCATTATCTTGATGAGACAAAAGCGGATTGATTCAACACTATTTCACGACGTTCTTCAGGAACTGCCATTTCTCCCCCTAATGGCGGGAAAATTGTCTCAAAATTTAGGAAAATAAACTCATCATCATTATCAAGTCAAATTGACTGGATTGGATAATGTGGGAGTTGTGCTCGTAAACGTCTTGACAAGAGACAAATATGTGACCATTTTAGTAGGCACATTAATAAAACTGGTGAAGTGATCCATAATTAAATGTTATATAAGCTCACAAATATCCCCTTGAATTATTTCAGGAAAGAGGGCTCAAAGTCAATTTTTGACTTTGATGATCTCATGACAACTTTTATTTGTGAGGATTCTTTGTAATGATATTTGTTGGACAAGACAATATTTTGAGTCTTTAAACGATGAGCATTCTTTGTAATGATATTTGTTGGACAAGACAATATTTTGAGTCTTTAAACAATGTCCTTACAAATTTATAAAACTCTTATGTGTCATTGTGGAATATGGATTGCCAAGATAATCATACCACAACATAAAAGTTATCCGGTCAATGAACTTCTGGTTCATGATATTATAATCTTCAACTACTTTAATAGTTGTGTAATATTGGGGCCTCATGAACTTTTGGTTCATGACATCATAAACTTCAACTACTTTAATAGTTGTGTAATATTGGGGCCTCATGAACTTTTGGTTCATGACATCATAAACTTCCTACCCACAAAAGAAAGTAGGAAGTTTCTCCAATAGACGCCTCTGACTGTCAATATTGGGGCTGTAATACAAAACATTATCATCGTAAAAAGAAATTAACTAATAAACCAACATAAATAAAATAAAATGAGTAAAGTGGTATAAATGAGGAATAAATTAAATAAATTAAAGACTATGAAATTCCAAGATAATCCAATATTAATGTGTATTCAATATGTAGATAAAACTACAAGTTTAAGAATTGGGTTTCCAACCAATTCAGGTTCATATAGGCACAAATAAGTAATGAACTTCAGGTTCATATATAGTATTAAGATCCACAAAAAACTATGAACTTCAGGTTCATATCAATATATATTTGAAACTTCAAGTTTGAATACGTAGATATAAATAAATTGAATTAATAGTTGTGCTTTGAACTTCATACTCAAATCAATGTATATGCACTCGAAACTTCTGGTTCGGGTTTTTGACATATGTAGGCCTCATGGAATTCTGATTTTGATTAATACAAAATCGAGGAGTTTCATGTCCTTATGTGCTCTTTAAATTCGCGGAACTTCACGCCTTCAATTATTTGGAATCAAAGAACTTCAAGTTCTTATTCAATCAAAAGAACTCTAGGTCCTAATCTAGTTATATGATGAGGATCGAGGAACTTCGGGCCTTGATCTTTTGTATAATACAAACTCATCATAATAATTAAGATCATACTTAAAATTAAATAAACAAATAAAAAAAACATGGCATTATATTCATGTGTAATAAGAATAAGAATTTTTTTTTTTCTTAAACGAGCATGATGAAGTCTGATGGTGAGTACAAAGAAACTCTATACCATGTGATGACTCTAGCTCATATAAGAAGAAAGAAAATTCAAAGAAAGAAAACATACCAAGAGCAATGTCGTGCTGATAACGTGTTATAAAACTAGAGGGAAAATGTAGAGAGAAGTGATATGCTAAAGATAAAGTTTCATCATCTTTATTCTTCTCTTAATCTTTGGTAGAACCACCTATTTATAGGCTTACAAGATAGGATATTGAATACCATCATTTACAATATACCTATAGGTTACAAGCACTAATTACAAATACTTAGTGCATAGGTTACATAAAATCCAACGGTAGAATACTAAGAGGTATGGTGGTCATCCACCAACTCATGCATTTACAACAAAATTCTAGTTCCTTATTTTAAGTCTATTATTATAAAATCATTGTAGTTGGTAATTTTACTTTAGAATAAAAATGGTGATTTATTAGCCCACATTTTACCCCCAAAAAAAAAAAAAATTGTTGTCTAGATACGAGTTCAGACTTCTTGTATTAGCTTTTTCACATCATTAATTTTTATCGCTTATTATAGCAAAAAAAAAATAATAATAATTCGCACCACAAATAGAATTGGCATAATTCGATCCAGGCCTGAAATAGAGAAAACAAATTATGGTTCGACCAAACAAGAAGACACATGTCAGCAACAGTCTGACCAAAACCATACGCCTGGGGACAAATCCTCACTGTCAATCAATTGATGCATTTTTGGGCTTTAGTAGTTTCAGCCATTTGATGACGAAAGGTTTGTAATGTATGTCAGCCACAGTCGTCCACGTGCAGTAAGCTTCCTTATTGTTGGGGGGAAATACTATTTGATTTATTACTTGGGAGATGAACAATATCAATTTTTTAATATTTTCGTTTGAGGAATGTTAGCAATATTCTCTCTAATTTTCTCTTTCGGACTTTCTCTATTCTCCTTATAACATGTGTTAATTTCCTTATACTTAAAACAATGTCATTAATGAATCATAAAAGATACTTTTTGTTTTCAAAATTTACCCTTATTAAATGTATTAACTTTACAACAACCTTGTTAAAAAAATTAAAAAAATTAAAAAAAGTCAGTGTTTTTGATTTTTTCTCTAGAGAAATGAAACTCCTATTTTCTCATTGTTTCTATTGGTCATTGACAATGGCTATGTAAACATCATATGTGCAGTTTCCGCCTTATCTAAGTTTCCACCTTAGACAAGTTTGATTGTTTTAGATTAGTGCAAAAGAATCATCCTTCGAGCATGGTTAAGTAGTTATTTTTTCTTATTAATTTTTAACAAGGTGGTACAGTAGTTATTTTTTTAAAAAAAGGATAAATGAAGGAAACGAAAAAAAATCCAATATATTTAATAAGAGTAAATTTGAAAAACAAAAAGTAGCTTGTGTGATGCATTAATGAATTGTTTTAAGTGTAAGGAAATTGACACATGTCATGGAAAGAAGGGAGAATGTCCAAAAGAGAAGGATAGAGAGAAAGTTGCTAGCATAACATTCCCTTTTTCATTTAGGCTCATGGGTTGATTTAGGGTTTCGATTATGTTGGGTTTGTGGGCTTTGTTTGGGCTTATAATTAATTGTGGTAATATGAGCTAATAGTTTAAGTGTTGTTTTTGTCCGCTTTAGTTTTGCTTTTAGAATGTTAGTTTGTTACTATATTGAGATTGAGACTTTAGATGTTTTTTTTTGATGTATTTAATTTATTATACCTTTTAAGTATAATCATGATGTTACGTACCCTATTGCAGGATAGTATGTAGGAGCAGAAAGAAAGTCCTATGATTCCCAAAAATCATTATCATAATGAAAATTGATACTTCTCCAACACCAACTGCCAAGTGGGTTTCTATCTTTCTCCCATGCCACCCATTTCCAAGAATTGTTAAGAACTTAGATGGATAGAACAAATTCTAACAATGTGCCTTAAGCTCCAACTCACTTTGTAGGTTACTGTGAAAAAGAAATATTTAGAAATGTGCTTTCACATCCTGATGGGAAGATGATATATATATAGTTCAGGTCACACTAATTGTCAAGGTAGCAAGACTTGAAGAAAGTTAGGTTCAATGGCTATGCATGATCCTGCACGCGTACCTTCGTTCGACATCAGAAAAGTTCAATTAGTGTATCGGCAACATTTCTTTCACTCTCAAAAAGGAAGAATGATTCAGTTCACAGTTGCCAGTGACTGTTAAAAACCTACCAGCATGCAGAGATCATATATCATTTGGCTTTTCTACCAAGGAGATGGACTTTGCAGAACTCTGTTCTGAAGTTCCACACTCATGCCCACTGCCTCATTTCCGGGAGCTGCTCAAAACCATTTCGCACAAGAAGAAGGACTTATATATAACAAATCTAAAGACCTGAGTTTCGCTAGAAGAGGGGAAACCAAAGCCAATGGTTTTCTACAAAAGACTTGAATTGAAAATCAAGCAGTGACAAAACAAACAGGAAATCTAATCACACATTTAAAAATAAAGAGTATCGCTGATCGGCTATACCCTTGAATATATTCAAATATTTTAATATATTGCCGGACGGCTATACTCTTCGAATTTATACGAATATTTTATTCATATAGCCGCACGGCTATACCTTTCGAATGCATACAAATCTTTTAATAGCATTAGATACTGTACAGCCACATGGCTGTACTCGTGTTTCCTAAGTTTTTTAAAAATAGTATAAAGTACCAACTTTACTTGCTTGACATCTCAAACCTATGCGTTGGGTGTATCCATTTTTATTATACATAAACAGTATAACCGCACGGCTATACTGTTTTAAAAGAAAATTTAATCCCACAAATTTCGCCGGCACAGACCTGTGCCAACGTACTTTCATCGAGAGAGATTTTTTATATATTAATTTTTAAAATATCAAATTAGTTTCTTTACTTTTTTATTTTTGAATGGCCTACTTTTTTGATTTAATATATGTGATTAAGGAATATTTTAGCCTTTTTGAATTACTCTAATTAGTAATTATATTTTGATTATTATTTAATATGAAAGAAATTAAAGGAAAAGTCCACAAAATAATTAATTTCTATTTATTAAGTCTTTTGTGAAATCGTTTGGGTGTCCTAATTAAACTTCCCCGTAGCCCAAGAGCCCAATCCATTACTATTAGCCCATTACTCGAGTCTCTATGGTCTCCTTTTAATTTTTTACTTTTCTGGAGTTATTACCAATATAAAGATTTTAGCACTTTCACATTTAATAATATATTATACACGTACGCAAGTATTTCTCTCGTTTACTACATGTATTTTTTAGAAAAAATTCAATAAGAAACAAAATTCACGTATTATAATTTATACTTGCATATTATCTTTATTTTTTAACCAACAAAGACAACATTCCCCTTGTTCATAAGTTTCCACCAAAACAGCAGGATGCACAAGTGGATGCAAATGGGCAGCTTCCCTTGCAAGATCAACTTGAGACATGATAAAAATTGCTGTACACTCTCATCCAATCTCCACAACTTTAAAGCAGGAATGCAGTTCGAAAGTTTTACTACCAGCTTGATTATAACATCATCTTTCCTAATCGATTCACCAACACCACGATGCCTAACCTTTATGGCAACTACTATGAGGCTTCACATGTTGACCAGGGTACCTAAACCTTAAAGTAGCTCTCAATCGATGCACTTGAGCAATACTTCCAGATGCTACAGGTTTATCTTCAAAATTATCAAAAATCTTAGGGAGCTTGAGGCCAAACGCTGGTTCGATAGTTTTCTTGGTGTTCAAGAGCTTTGAGAGCTTGGTGCATGCATAAATCTCTTAGGAAGAGATTTATGCAAATTTGATGATTCAATTGCCAAAAGATATGGAAATATGATTCCATTGTTTTCAATGTGGGATTTTATAGTCCTGAGTCCTAACTGGAGGAGGAAGCACTGCGAAGCTGGTGGCTAAGTACCGGCCAGGCATGCCAATTTTGTCTGTGCTAGCTGGTGCCGGATAAAATACAGGGGTGTTTTCCCTCTTCTCAGAATCTTAGCTATGGCTCCATAAGAGCTTCTCATGCTGAGTCCACATAAGAGGTCATACGCTTTGCCATTGAATTTGCAAAGTCCCTTGCATTATTAATTAATGTGGTCCTATTAACCAATGTTTTGAAAGGCGAGGCGTTATATGCCAATGCCTAAAATGTAAAATAAGAATATAATTTTACCTAATTTACATAAGGCCAATGTCTAAAAAATAGGATGTAATTTTACAATCACACAACCAAAAAACCTCAAAATTACAAAACTATTATTAAATGCTTTTAAATTTTATTATTTCACTTAAAACTCATTCACAATAACTGCAATTGCACCATCAAACACAAAAATGACAGTTGTCCTAAACCAATGCCAAAATTACACGTTGTACAAATATAGGCCTTTACAAACACACATGAGGTTTACTTACTGTATGGCTGGAAATATGAAAAGAAAACATAAACTAGCTGCAAATTGAAGCATGTCATTTTCTTTTGATAGAAAATATATAATTCACTACATTCAAAAATCACTTTAAAAATTCTCCCTTCCCTTCCAATCCCAATCCTGGCATTGGGGCTAGTATTTTCCATCATGGCTAACTAGTTCCAACTTCTAACCAAGCAAACCATCTAAAGAGTTTGACTGGTATATATGAACCAGACAAGAAACAAAAGAGTTTTAACTTGGAAAATTAGTTTAGTTAACATAAAGATGGGTACTCAACACAAGTTCAATCAAGGAACAACAATATATATACCATTATCAGCCGCTATCCCAAAATAACACACTCCTCTCCAGAACATCAATGAATTGATAAAGTTTAGGCTCATTATTTCATCCTCAAACTAGAAGCCATTAGTATATATATTATACATTATGTGGGAAGTGAGACAAACCAACCTTTGATTTTAAAGATCCTCTGTAGATCAGAATTAATACCAGAGATTAAGGATGCAAGTGAGAAGGCCTTTTCACCTCCTGCCATACGCTCAACCACTGTAATACCTTTATGGTCGTTGAAGGTGCAGCAGTTCCAAATTTCATTGTCCACAAATGCATATTAATTTCACAGTGATTTTTTTATCAAAGGCAACAAAGCAGGATCCACTTCCTCTTTCGACAGTAAATTAACTATCAACTCCATTGTTGATGCATCTGCAGAAAAACCCTTCTCTACCATTGTTCGAATAAGCACCATCGCCCTTGATGTCTGTTTATTACGGATGAACCCTCGGATAATTGTGTTAAAGGTCCAACCATCAGGAGAACAGCCTTTCTCTTCCATTTGGATAAGCAAATTTTCTGCTTCACTTGTTAGGCCCGCGAAACAGAGTCCACTGATCATTATATTGTATGTCCTCACATTTTGAAGTCCTTTTGATGATAAACCACAAAACAGATCCCTTGCAGATTCAATTTTTCCAGCTATGCACAAACCTTCAATCAGAATATTATAAATCACAATATTAATATCCAACTTCTTCGCTTCCATCTCTCCAAACAATTGCATTGCCCTAGAAAGTTGTCGGTTTTTACACAGGCCATCCAGTAAAATAGAATAAGTTTGAACATTTGGAAGCTGGCCACAAGCTTGCATCTCGGAGAACAACTTTTGTGCATCATCTAGTCTACCCACTTTGCAAAAACCGTCCATAAGAGTGTTATAAGTAATGGTATCTGCAACTAGTCCCCTATGAGACATATCCAGAAAAAGCATCATGGCCTCATCTATTTTTTTAAGCTTACAATATCCATGTATCAATGTGTTGTAACTAACAACATTAACCATCGAGCCCTTGCTAAGCATTAGTTCAAAAACATTTTGTGCCTTTCCTATTTGTCCTCGCAAACAGTAACCATCCATGAGTGAACTGTACGTAACTGTATTAGGATCAATATCTCTCTGAATCATCATTTCAACTACGCCTTCTGCTTCCACGACCATCCCCTCCTTACAAAGTGTGTCTACCAAGATGTTGAACGTGACCACATCTGGAAAGATATTTTTACTCACCATGTCATTCAACAACCTTGTAGCTTTTTTCCACTCGCCTAATTTGCAAACTCCATGAATCAAGGATGTATAGGTAATGACATCTGGGGCAAAACCCTTGCTCATCATTTCTGAGAAAAGGTTAAATGCATCATCCACTAGTGTATCCTTACAAAGACTGTCGATGATTGTGTTATAGACAACTAGGTCAGGCTTGCAAGCTCCTTCCTCCATCTTCCTAAGCAACTGAATAGCAGCACTGTTGTTACCTTTCATGCAAAAGCCCTTTACTAGTGTGCCATAAGTAACCACATCAGGCTGAAGATTACCTCCCGCAATCATTTTGTTGAAAATTCCTGCTGCCTCCGCCACTCTATTCTCGAGAAGAAAGCCGTTGATTAGAGTGGTGAAGGTAAAGACATCTGGTTCAAGACCAAGTTTGAAGAATTTCCCCAATACAGATAAACTAAACCCCATTTGGTTTAGATGACAATAACAATTTATGAGTATGGTTAGGGTATAAACATCATGTCCAATCCTCGACACACCCATTTGGTTATACAATGAGATGACGGCCGAGTAATGTTTCAATTTTGCAACTTGACCTAA
>NC_047655.1:6309725-6398890 GCF_902201215.1 Prunus dulcis | reverse complement strand
TTGTAGTTGGTAATTTTACTTTAGAATAAAAATGGTGATTTATTAGCCCACATTTTACCCCCAAAAAAAAAAAAAATTGTTGTCTAGATACGAGTTCAGACTTCTTGTATTAGCTTTTTCACATCATTAATTTTTATCGCTTATTATAGCAAAAAAAAAATAATAATAATTCGCACCACAAATAGAATTGGCATAATTCGATCCAGGCCTGAAATAGAGAAAACAAATTATGGTTCGACCAAACAAGAAGACACATGTCAGCAACAGTCTGACCAAAACCATACGCCTGGGGACAAATCCTCACTGTCAATCAATTGATGCATTTTTGGGCTTTAGTAGTTTCAGCCATTTGATGACGAAAGGTTTGTAATGTATGTCAGCCACAGTCGTCCACGTGCAGTAAGCTTCCTTATTGTTGGGGGGAAATACTATTTGATTTATTACTTGGGAGATGAACAATATCAATTTTTTAATATTTTCGTTTGAGGAATGTTAGCAATATTCTCTCTAATTTTCTCTTTCGGACTTTCTCTATTCTCCTTATAACATGTGTTAATTTCCTTATACTTAAAACAATGTCATTAATGAATCATAAAAGATACTTTTTGTTTTCAAAATTTACCCTTATTAAATGTATTAACTTTACAACAACCTTGTTAAAAAAATTAAAAAAATTAAAAAAAGTCAGTGTTTTTGATTTTTTCTCTAGAGAAATGAAACTCCTATTTTCTCATTGTTTCTATTGGTCATTGACAATGGCTATGTAAACATCATATGTGCAGTTTCCGCCTTATCTAAGTTTCCACCTTAGACAAGTTTGATTGTTTTAGATTAGTGCAAAAGAATCATCCTTCGAGCATGGTTAAGTAGTTATTTTTTCTTATTAATTTTTAACAAGGTGGTACAGTAGTTATTTTTTTAAAAAAAGGATAAATGAAGGAAACGAAAAAAAATCCAATATATTTAATAAGAGTAAATTTGAAAAACAAAAAGTAGCTTGTGTGATGCATTAATGAATTGTTTTAAGTGTAAGGAAATTGACACATGTCATGGAAAGAAGGGAGAATGTCCAAAAGAGAAGGATAGAGAGAAAGTTGCTAGCATAACATTCCCTTTTTCATTTAGGCTCATGGGTTGATTTAGGGTTTCGATTATGTTGGGTTTGTGGGCTTTGTTTGGGCTTATAATTAATTGTGGTAATATGAGCTAATAGTTTAAGTGTTGTTTTTGTCCGCTTTAGTTTTGCTTTTAGAATGTTAGTTTGTTACTATATTGAGATTGAGACTTTAGATGTTTTTTTTTGATGTATTTAATTTATTATACCTTTTAAGTATAATCATGATGTTACGTACCCTATTGCAGGATAGTATGTAGGAGCAGAAAGAAAGTCCTATGATTCCCAAAAATCATTATCATAATGAAAATTGATACTTCTCCAACACCAACTGCCAAGTGGGTTTCTATCTTTCTCCCATGCCACCCATTTCCAAGAATTGTTAAGAACTTAGATGGATAGAACAAATTCTAACAATGTGCCTTAAGCTCCAACTCACTTTGTAGGTTACTGTGAAAAAGAAATATTTAGAAATGTGCTTTCACATCCTGATGGGAAGATGATATATATATAGTTCAGGTCACACTAATTGTCAAGGTAGCAAGACTTGAAGAAAGTTAGGTTCAATGGCTATGCATGATCCTGCACGCGTACCTTCGTTCGACATCAGAAAAGTTCAATTAGTGTATCGGCAACATTTCTTTCACTCTCAAAAAGGAAGAATGATTCAGTTCACAGTTGCCAGTGACTGTTAAAAACCTACCAGCATGCAGAGATCATATATCATTTGGCTTTTCTACCAAGGAGATGGACTTTGCAGAACTCTGTTCTGAAGTTCCACACTCATGCCCACTGCCTCATTTCCGGGAGCTGCTCAAAACCATTTCGCACAAGAAGAAGGACTTATATATAACAAATCTAAAGACCTGAGTTTCGCTAGAAGAGGGGAAACCAAAGCCAATGGTTTTCTACAAAAGACTTGAATTGAAAATCAAGCAGTGACAAAACAAACAGGAAATCTAATCACACATTTAAAAATAAAGAGTATCGCTGATCGGCTATACCCTTGAATATATTCAAATATTTTAATATATTGCCGGACGGCTATACTCTTCGAATTTATACGAATATTTTATTCATATAGCCGCACGGCTATACCTTTCGAATGCATACAAATCTTTTAATAGCATTAGATACTGTACAGCCACATGGCTGTACTCGTGTTTCCTAAGTTTTTTAAAAATAGTATAAAGTACCAACTTTACTTGCTTGACATCTCAAACCTATGCGTTGGGTGTATCCATTTTTATTATACATAAACAGTATAACCGCACGGCTATACTGTTTTAAAAGAAAATTTAATCCCACAAATTTCGCCGGCACAGACCTGTGCCAACGTACTTTCATCGAGAGAGATTTTTTATATATTAATTTTTAAAATATCAAATTAGTTTCTTTACTTTTTTATTTTTGAATGGCCTACTTTTTTGATTTAATATATGTGATTAAGGAATATTTTAGCCTTTTTGAATTACTCTAATTAGTAATTATATTTTGATTATTATTTAATATGAAAGAAATTAAAGGAAAAGTCCACAAAATAATTAATTTCTATTTATTAAGTCTTTTGTGAAATCGTTTGGGTGTCCTAATTAAACTTCCCCGTAGCCCAAGAGCCCAATCCATTACTATTAGCCCATTACTCGAGTCTCTATGGTCTCCTTTTAATTTTTTACTTTTCTGGAGTTATTACCAATATAAAGATTTTAGCACTTTCACATTTAATAATATATTATACACGTACGCAAGTATTTCTCTCGTTTACTACATGTATTTTTTAGAAAAAATTCAATAAGAAACAAAATTCACGTATTATAATTTATACTTGCATATTATCTTTATTTTTTAACCAACAAAGACAACATTCCCCTTGTTCATAAGTTTCCACCAAAACAGCAGGATGCACAAGTGGATGCAAATGGGCAGCTTCCCTTGCAAGATCAACTTGAGACATGATAAAAATTGCTGTATGTTGACCAGGGTACCTAAACCTTAAAGTAGCTCTCAATCGATGCACTTGAGCAATACTTCCAGATGCTACAGGTTTATCTTCAAAATTATCAAAAATCTTAGGGAGCTTGAGGCCAAACGCTGGTTCGATAGTTTTCTTGGTGTTCAAGAGCTTTGAGAGCTTGGTGCATGCATAAATCTCTTAGGAAGAGATTTATGCAAATTTGATGATTCAATTGCCAAAAGATATGGAAATATGATTCCATTGTTTTCAATGTGGGATTTTATAGTCCTGAGTCCTAACTGGAGGAGGAAGCACTGCGAAGCTGGTGGCTAAGTACCGGCCAGGCATGCCAATTTTGTCTGTGCTAGCTGGTGCCGGATAAAATACAGGGGTGTTTTCCCTCTTCTCAGAATCTTAGCTATGGCTCCATAAGAGCTTCTCATGCTGAGTCCACATAAGAGGTCATACGCTTTGCCATTGAATTTGCAAAGTCCCTTGCATTATTAATTAATGTGGTCCTATTAACCAATGTTTTGAAAGGCGAGGCGTTATATGCCAATGCCTAAAATGTAAAATAAGAATATAATTTTACCTAATTTACATAAGGCCAATGTCTAAAAAATAGGATGTAATTTTACAATCACACAACCAAAAAACCTCAAAATTACAAAACTATTATTAAATGCTTTTAAATTTTATTATTTCACTTAAAACTCATTCACAATAACTGCAATTGCACCATCAAACACAAAAATGACAGTTGTCCTAAACCAATGCCAAAATTACACGTTGTACAAATATAGGCCTTTACAAACACACATGAGGTTTACTTACTGTATGGCTGGAAATATGAAAAGAAAACATAAACTAGCTGCAAATTGAAGCATGTCATTTTCTTTTGATAGAAAATATATAATTCACTACATTCAAAAATCACTTTAAAAATTCTCCCTTCCCTTCCAATCCCAATCCTGGCATTGGGGCTAGTATTTTCCATCATGGCTAACTAGTTCCAACTTCTAACCAAGCAAACCATCTAAAGAGTTTGACTGGTATATATGAACCAGACAAGAAACAAAAGAGTTTTAACTTGGAAAATTAGTTTAGTTAACATAAAGATGGGTACTCAACACAAGTTCAATCAAGGAACAACAATATATATACCATTATCAGCCGCTATCCCAAAATAACACACTCCTCTCCAGAACATCAATGAATTGATAAAGTTTAGGCTCATTATTTCATCCTCAAACTAGAAGCCATTAGTATATATATTATACATTATGTGGGAAGTGAGACAAACCAACCTTTGATTTTAAAGATCCTCTGTAGATAACTAATTTTGAAGTCAATGTCAATTGACTTAACCTATAATGGTCTATGTTTTGTCAAAGTTTCTGATACCCGAAACAGTAGCCACATTATCTATAGAAACATTTTCAAGCTAGGAGAGTCACGAGAAGGCACACCTAAATTTATATATTTGGCCTTCTAAATACTGCAAGATGCCAAGTGATAGGAATACAAAGTTAATAAATCATCATGGATTAAGGGAAAAGTTCAAAAGAGATAGCCAATTAAACAGAATTAATACCAGAGATTAAGGATGCAAGTGAGAAGGCCTTTTCACCTCCTGCCATACGCTCAACCACTGTAATACCTTTATGGTCGTTGAAGGTGCAGCAGTTCCAAATTTCATTGTCCACAAATGCATATTAATTTCACAGTGATTTTTTTATCAAAGGCAACAAAGCAGGATCCACTTCATCTTTCGACAGTAAATTAACTATCAACTCCATTGTTGATGCATCTGCAGAAAAACCCTTCTCTACCATTGTTTGAATAAGCACCATCGCCCTTGATGTCTGTTTATTATGGATGAACCCTCGGATAATTGTGTTAAAGGTCCAACCATCAGGAGAACAGCCTTTCTCTTCCATTTGGATAAGCAAATTTTCTGCTTCACTTGTTAGGCCCGCGAAACAGAGTCCACTGATCATTATATTGTATGTCCTCACATTTTGAAGTCCTTTTGATGATAAACCACAAAACAGATCCCTTGCAGATTCAATTTTTCCAGCTATGCACAAACCTTCAATAAGAATATTGTAAATCACAATATTAATATCCAACTTCTTCGCTTCCATCTCTCCAAACAATTGCATTGCCCTAGAAAGTTGTCGGTTTTTACACAGGCCATCCAGTAAAATAGAATAAGTTTGAACATTTGAAGGCTAGCCACAAGCTTGCATCTCGGAGAACAACTTTTGTGCATCATCTATTCTACCCACTTTGCAAAAACCATCCACAAGAGTGTTATAAGTAATGGTATTTGCAACCAGTCCCTTATGAGACATATCCAGAAAAAGCATCATGGCCTCATCTATATTTTTAAGCTTACAATATCCATTTATCAATGTGTTATAACAAACAACATTCACCACCTCGCCCTTGCTAAGCATTAGTTCAAAAACATTTTGTGCCTTGCCTATTTCTCCTCGCAAACAGTAACCATCCATGAGTGAAGTGTACGTAACTGCATTAGGATCAATATCTCTTTGAATCATCTCAACCACGCCTTCTGCTTCCACAACCATTCCCTCCTTACAAAGTGTGTCTACCAAGACGCTGAATGTGAACACATCTGGAAAGATATTTTTACTCACCATTTCATTCAACAACCTTGTAGCTTCTTTCCACTTGCCTAATTTGCAAACTCCATGAATCAAGGATGTATAGGTAATGACATTTGGCGCAATACCCTTACACATCATTTCTGAGAAGAGGTTTAATGCATCATCAACTAGTGTATCCTTACAAAGACTGTCGATGATTGTGTTATAGACAACTAGGCCAGGCTTGCAAGCTCCTTCCTCCATCTTCCTAAGCAACTGAATAGCGGCACTATTGTTACCTTTCATGCAAAAGCCCTTTACTAGTGTGCCATAAGTAACCACATTAGGCTGACAATTACCTCCCCTCATCATCTTGTGGAGAAGGGTTGCCGCCTCCGCCACTCTATTCTCAAGAAGAAAGCCGTTGATTAGAGTGGTGAAGGTAAAGACATCTGGTTCAAGACCAAGTTTGAAGAAATTTCCCAATACAGATAAACTAAACCCCATTTGGTTTAGATGACAATAACAATTTATGAGAATGTTTAGAGTATAAACATTAGGTCCAATTCCCGACACACCCATTTGGTTATACAAGGAGATGACGGCCGAATAATGTTTCAATTTCGCAACTTGACCCAATATTTGAGTGAAACGAACAACTGAAGGCGGAGGACGCATTTGAAGCATTCTATCAAACACATTGAAAGCATCCTCAACAGTTGTGATTTTCGATGAGTTTCTCACTGGCTGCTCTAGTTGGGTTCTTGTAGATTTGATTGGTTTAGAAGGTTGAGAGTGAAGGAAAGCAAAGTAATCGTTGGCGAAAACAACGACAGTGGAGTTAGAGAGAAGACAAGGCATACCTCTCCATCTCCGACTGCTGCAATAAAAAGAAGAAGCAGCAGCTATATTTCTCATCATCATCTTCAGCATCTCAGTGAGTCAGTGAGTCTCAGCCAACCTTCAACATTTGGGAAGCGAGGCCAAATCTCGAAAGAGAGCGGCGGAGCTCTCAAGTGCGTCGACAAAAACTTTCTTTCGATGAGTTTCGAATTAGATTTCCTTTGTAATTGCTATGTCGGGAAAGCGTTGGGCTTTTCTTTTTCGTCAATTTTTACAAAAAAATTTATTTCAGTGGGTTTCGGAATTATTTTTATTTATTTTTATTTCAGTGAGCCGCACGGCTATACCTCCCCCCTTTTTTCCAGCAGCACTAATATATGAGACGCAATACATAGATTCATATGAATAGTAACAATCATTACCTCCCCTTGCATTTTGCCATGGTAAATTAGTGGAAATGCCTTATCACACTCATCCAATTCGAGTAAATGTTCACGCACTTCCAAGCCAACCAGCTAATTAACTTGACGTGCATGCTGATGAGTTTTAACATAACCAATCAACGTTCAACATGTAGCCTCTTACAACGATAAAGCAGCCAGCACAAAGCCTTATATAAACGATTCTACATCCTTTGGAGAAGGTACTATTCCTCGAACTAAGAAACTCTATTTTTATTTCATAACACTCATTTGACTTAAGCATCACCACATTGGTGTGTTTAAGGGCTGACTTTGTCTTTCTTTTCTTAATTTGAGGGTACAAAGTCTTTCCAAACTAATGAAGAAATTCATTCCCCACAATTATATTTGTCCTTGGTGATTTGATTGAGAATTTTCTTAAACGAGCTTTGGCCCTTAAGGGATACTATGATTTAATGGGAAAAGTTATTATACTTATGGCCAACTAATCTTGTGTGATAAAACATCTAATTTTGAATTGTGATGTTTATTTCCAAAACGAGAATCATAGTGTCTCAAACTCCATTGAATGCGCTTGCGCATTAATGTCATACTCAGAAAAGCTAGTCACCACTAGGCTTGTGAAATTGTTTATGTAACTTAAAACTAAACTGGTTTGCCCTTTGAACTATTAATGTTAATTTACTTTTAAATTATTTAACAACCCAAGCACTTGTACTGAAAATAACAATATAAATCCACTGCACAACGACAGGTTTGTATCGCAGTCGAAAGCAAAATACAAATCAAGAAACTCAAAATGACACTAAAACAGACAAAGAAAAATAGGACCACCACTTCACATCCTCTTTGGCATCCAAAGAGATGCAAAGCGCCATACTGGCTAAACCCTTAGTGTTGCATCGGCTAAACCTCAACCCACACAAACCGAAAATTTCCATTATTGTAGCTCCAAACTCTAAACATGAGCCAAAACCCATACACAAGAGTTCCAGCAAAATCACCCAAGTCGACCAAAACCAATTGTTAGTCCTCAGGAAAAGTAAAGATCTGGAATTAATATACCTATACAAGAACTCCTGAATCTGCCAAAAAAAAAAAAACTAAACCGAAACCAAACCAAAACACTTGCAAAAATAAAAGCACTGCACAAAATAAAAGCAAAAAAGGAATCTGACCGGAAAAAAATTTGAGGGAGGGGGATGGCGATAAGGGGAAAGGAGGGAGGGAGGGAATGGTAAGCCATGGAAGGAAAAACAAATCAACTCGCAATCGTGGAGTTCAGATGGAAGATAGAGGAGGAAGAAAGGAGGGATAGGGAGGGGAGATGGGGGGGTGGTGGGGGGTTTGGGGTAGGGTGGTGGGGAGGAGGGGCATAGACCACCTCCCCCAGGTGCGGCTCTGAAGGAAAGGTGTGGATGCTAGGATTTTTCTGGATGAATATTTTCAAATATTATATGATTAAGGTAAGTGAGTGATTACCATCAAATATATATACAACGATGACATATTACCCAATCACGAGGATATTAACTAAATTACTCAAAAACGATATATAAATGCGATATGACATAAATGATTATTACCCGATTCAAGTCAACCGTTGAATTTACATCCAACGGTGAGTGACCATAAATCTCTTGGACTACAGGGGTCCAAGAGATCATGACTGTATATATATATATATATATATATATGAAAAGAATTGAGTACTTAAAAGAAAATTTAATCCCGCAAATTTCGCCGGCGTAGACTTGTGCCGATGTACTTCCATCGAGAGAGGCTTTTTATTTTATTTTAAAAATATCAAATTAGTTTCTTTACTTTTTGTTTTTTGGCCGGCATACTTCTTTAATTTAATATGTGTAATTAAGGAATATCTTAGACTTTTTGAATTACTTTAATTAGTAATTATATTTTGATTATTATTTAATATAAAAGAAATTAAAGGAAAAGACCACAAAATAACTAATTTCTATTTATTAAGTCTACTGTGAAATTGTTTCGATTTCCTAGTTAAATTTCCCCACATCCCAAGAGCCGAATCCATTACTATTAGGCCATTACTCAAGTTTCTATTGTCTCCTTTTGATTTTTTTTACTTTTCCAGAGTTATTATTCGTATAAAGATTTTAGCACTTTCACGTTTAATAATGTATTATACACATATGCACGTATTTCTCTCGTTTACTACATGTATTTTTTAGAAAAAATTCAATAAGAAACAAAATTCACGTATTATAATTTATACTCGCATATTATCTTTATTTTTTTACCAACAAAGACAACATTCCCCTTGTTCATAAGTTTCCACCAAAACAGCAGGATGCACGAGTGGATGCAAATGGGCAGCTTCCCTTGCAAGATCAACTTGAGACATGATAAAAATTGCTGTATACTCTCATCCAATCTCCACAACTTTAAAGCAGGAATGCAGTTCGAAAGCTTTACTACCAGATTGATTATAACATCATCTTTCCTAATCGATTCACCAACACCACGATGCCTAACCTTTATGGCAACTACTATGAGGCTTCACGTGTTGACCAGGGTACCTAAACCTTAAATTAGCTCTCAATCGATGCACTTGAGCAATACTTCCAGATGCTACAGGTTTATCTTCAAAATTATCAAAAATCTTAAGGAGCTTGAGGCCAAACGCTGGTTCGATAGTTTTCTTGGTGTAGGCAAAGCTATGTTCAAGAGCTTTGAGAGCTTGGTGCATGTATAAATCTCTTAGGAAGAGATTTATGCAAATTTGATGATTCAATTGCCAAAAGATTTGGAAATATGATTCCATTGTTTTCAATGTGGGATTTTATAGTCCTGAGTCCTAACCAAGGTCTAAAATATTGGTGATATCGGAAATATCGATAGTCCAAAAACACGGAAATTTCGATGGAAATATCGGGATATTATCGATATCGATAAAAATTGAATAAAAACCACGGAAATTGTAAGAAAAACTTGGAAATTTTTATTGAAACTTTGGAGGATGCTTATTTAGTCAATTATCTATTAGTTTATCACAAAAAATTGGAAGGAAATGCATTGCATGATGGATTTAACTAATTGAAGTTGATTATATAGCGTGGTCCTAACTGGAGGGCTAAGTACCGGCCAAGCATGCCAATTTTGTTTGTGCTAGCTGGTGCCGGATAAAATACAGGGGTGTTTCCCTCTTCTCAGAATCTTAGCTATGGCTCCATAAGAGCTCCTCATGCTGAGTCCACATAAGAGATCATACGCTTTGCCATTGAATTTGCAAAGTCCCTTGCATTATTAATTAATGTGGTTCTATTAACCAATGTTTTGAAAGACGAGGCGTTATATGTCAATGCCTAATATGTAAAATAAGAATATAACTTTACCTAATTTACATAAGGCCAATGCCTAAAAAATAGGATGTAATTTTACAATCACGCAACCAAAAAACCTCAAAATTACAAAACTATTATTAAATGCTGTTAAATTTTATTATTTCACTTAAAACTCAATCACAATAACTGCAATTGCACCATCAAACACAAAAATGACAGTTGTCCTAAACCAATGCCAAAATTACACATTGTACAAATATAGGCCTTTACAAACACACATGAGGTTTACCTACTGTATGGGTGGAAATATAAAAAGAAAACATAAACTAGCTGCAAATTGAAGCATGTAATTTTCTTTTTGATAGAAAATACATAATTCACTACATTCAAAAATCACTTTGTAAAAATTATCCCTTCCCTTCCAATCCCAATCCTGGCATTGGGGCTAGTATTTTCCATCATGGCTAACTAGTTCCAACTTCTAACCAAGCAAACCATCTAAAGAGTTTGACTGGTATATATGAACCAGAAAAGAAACAAAAGAGTTTTAACTTGGAAAATTAGTTTAGTTAACATAAAGATGGGTACTCAACACAAGTTCAATCAAGGAACAACAATATATATACCATTATCAGCCGCTATCCCAAAATAACACACTCCTCTCCAGAACATCAATGAATTGATAAAGTTTAGGCTCATTATTTCATCCTCAAACTAGAAGCCATTAGTATATATATTATACATTATGTGGGAAGTGAGACAAACCAACCTTTGATTTTAAAGATCCTCTGTAGATAACTAATTTTGAAGTCAATGTCAATTGACTTAACCTATAATGGTCTATGTTTTGTCAAAGTTTCTGATACCCGAAACAGTAGCCACATTATCTATAGAAACATTTTCAAGCTAGGAGAGTCACGAGAAGGCACACCTAAATTTATATATTTGGCCTTCTAAATACTGCAAGATGCCAAGTGATAGGAATACAAAGTTAATAAATCATCATGGATTAAGGGAAAAGTTCAAAAGACATAGCCAATTAAACAGAATTAATACCAGAGATTAAGGATGCAAGTGAGAAGGCCTTTTCACCTCCTGCCATACGCTCAACCACTGTAATACCTTTATGGTCGTTGAAGGTGCAGCAGTTCCAAATTTCATTGTCCACAAATGCATATTAATTTCACAGTGATTTTTTTATCAAAGGCAACAAAGCAGGATCCACTTCCTCTTTCGACAGTAAATTAACTATCAACTCCATTGTTGATGCATCTGCAGAAAAACCCTTCTCTACCATTGTTCGAATAAGCACCATCGCCCTTGATGTCTGTTTATTATGGATGAACCCTCGGATAATTGTGTTAAAGGTCCAACCATCAGGAGAACAGCCTTTCTCTTCCATTTGGATAAGCAAATTTTCTGCTTCACTTGTTAGGCCCGCGAAACAGAGTCCACTGATCATTATATTGTATGTCCTCACATTTTGAAGTCCTTTTGATGATAAACCACAAAACAGATCCCTTGCAGATTCAATTTTTCCAGCTATGCACAAACCTTCAATAAGAATATTGTAAATCACAATATCAATATCCAACTTCTTCGCTTCCATCTCTCCAAACAATTGCATTGCCCTAGAAAGTTGTCGGTTTTTACACAGGCCATCCAGTAAAATAGAATAAGTTTGAACATTTGGAAGTTGGCCACAAGCTTGCATCTCAGAGAACAACTTTTGTGCATCCTGTATTCTACCTGCTTTGCCAAAACCATCCAGAAGAGTGTTATAGGTAACGGTATTTGCAACTAGTCCCTTATGAGACATATCCAGAAAAAGCATCATGGCCTCATCTATTTTTTAAGCTTACAATATCCATTTATCAATGTGTTGTAACAAACAACATTAACCATCGCCCTTGCTAAGCATTAGTTCAAAAACATTTTGTGCCTTGCCTATTTCTCCTCGCAAACAGTAACCATCCATGAGTGAATTGTACGTAACTGTATTAGGATCAATATCTCTTTGAATCATCATCAACCACGCCTTCTGCTTCCACGACCATTCCCTCCTTACAAAGTGTGTCTACCAAGACGCTTGAATGTGAACACATCTGGAAAGATATTTTTACTCACCATTTCATTCAACAACCTTGTAGCTTCTTTCCACTTGCCTAATTTGCAAACTCCATGAATCAAGGATGTATAGGTAATGACATTTGGGCAATACCCTTGCACATCATTTCTGAGAAGAGGTTTAATGCATCATCAACTAGTGTATCCTTACAAAGACTGTCGATGATTGTGTTATAGACAACTAGGCCAGGCTTGCAAGCTCCTTCCTCCATCTTCCTAAGCAACTGAATAGCGGCACTATTGTTACCTTTCATGCAAAAGCCCTTTACTAGTGTGCCATAAGTAACCACATTAGGCTGACAATTACCTCCCCTCATCATCTTGTGGAGAAGGGTTGCCGCCTCCGCCACTCTATTCTCAAGAAGAAAGCCGTTGATTAGAGTGGTGAAGGTAAAGACATCTGGTTCAAGACCAAGTTTGAAGAAATTTCCCAATACAGATAAACTAAACCCCATTTGGTTTAGATGACAATAACAATTTATGAGAATGTTTAGAGTATAAACATTAGGTCCAATTCCCGACACACCCATTTGGTTATACAAGGAGATGACGGCCGAATAATGTTTCAATTTCGCAACTTGACCCAATATTTGAGTGAAACGAACAACTGAAGGCGGAGGACGCATTTGAAGCATTCTATCAAACACATTGAAAGCATCCTCAACAGTTGTGATTTTCGATGAGTTTCTCACTGGCTGCTCTAGTTGGGTTCTTGTAGATTTGATTGGTTTAGAAGGTTGAGAGTGAAGGAAAGCAAAGTAATCGTTGGCGAAAACAACGACAGTGGAGTTAGAGAGAAGACAAGGCATACCTCTCCATCTCCGACTGCTGCAATAAAAAGAAGAAGCAGCAGCTATATTTCTCATCATCATCTTCAGCATCTCAGTGAGTCAGTGAGTCTCAGCCAACCTTCAACATTTGGGAAGCGAGGCCAAATCTCGAAAGAGAGCGGCGGAGCTCTCAAGTGCGTCGACAAAAACTTTCTTTCGATGAGTTTCGAATTAGATTTCCTTTGTAATTGCTATGTCGGGAAAGCGTTGGGCTTTTCTTTTTCGTCAATTTTTACAAAAAAATTTATTTCAGTGGGTTTCGGAATTATTTTTATTTATTTTTATTTCAGTGAGCCGCACGGCTATACCTCCCCCCTTTTTTCCAGCAGCACTAATATATGAGACGCAATACATAGATTCATATGAATAGTAACAATCATTACCTCCCCTTGCATTTTGCCATGGTAAATTAGTGGAAATGCCTTATCACACTCATCCAATTCGAGTAAATGTTCACGCACTTCCAAGCCAACCAGCTAATTAACTTGACGTGCATGCTGATGAGTTTTAACATAACCAATCAACGTTCAACATGTAGCCTCTTACAACGATAAAGCAGCCAGCACAAAGCCTTATATAAACGATTCTACATCCTTTGGAGAAGGTACTATTCCTCGAACTAAGAAACTCTATTTTTATTTCATAACACTCATTTGACTTAAGCATCACCACATTGGTGTGTTTAAGGGCTGACTTTGTCTTTCTTTTCTTAATTTGAGGGTACAAAGTCTTTCCAAACTAATGAAGAAATTCATTCCCCACAATTATATTTGTCCTTGGTGATTTGATTGAGAATTTTCTTAAACGAGCTTTGGCCCTTAAGGGATACTATGATTTAATGGGAAAAGTTATTATACTTATGGCCAACTAATCTTGTGTGATAAAACATCTAATTTTGAATTGTGATGTTTATTTCCAAAACGAGAATCATAGTGTCTCAAACTCCATTGAATGCGCTTGCACATTAATGTCATACTCAGAAAAGCTAGTCACCACTAGGCTTGTGAAATTGTTTATGTAACTTAAAACTAAACTGGTTTGCCCTTTGAACTATTAATGTTAATTTACTTTTAAATTATTTAACAACCCAAGCACTTGTACTGAAAATAACAATATAAATCCACTGCACAACGACAGGTTTGTATCGCAGTCGAAAGCAAAATACAAATCAAGAAACTCAAAATGACACTAAAACAGACAAAGAAAAATAGGACCACCACTTCACATCCTCTTTGGCATCCAAAGAGATGCAAAGCGCCATACTGGCTAAACCCTTAGTGTTGCATCGGCTAAACCTCAACCCACACAAACCGAAAATTTCCATTATTGTAGCTCCAAACTCTAAACATGAGCCAAAACCCATACACAAGAGTTCCAGCAAAATCACCCAAGTCGACCAAAACCAATTGTTAGTCCTCAGGAAAAGTAAAGATCTGGAATTAATATACCTATACAAGAACTCCTGAATCTGCCAAAAAAAAAAAAACTAAACCGAAACCAAACCAAAACACTTGCAAAAATAAAAGCACTGCACAAAATAAAAGCAAAAAAGGAATCTGACCGGAAAAAAATTTGAGGGAGGGGGATGGCGATAAGGGGAAAGGAGGGAGGGAGGGAATGGTAAGCCATGGAAGGAAAAACAAATCAACTCGCAATCGTGGAGTTCAGATGGAAGATAGAGGAGGAAGAAAGGAGGGATAGGGAGGGGAGATGGGGGGGTGGTGGGGGGTTTGGGGTAGGGTGGTGGGGAGGAGGGGCATAGACCACCTCCCCCAGGTGCGGCTCTGAAGGAAAGGTGTGGATGCTAGGATTTTTCTGGATGAATATTTTCAAATATTATATGATTAAGGTAAGTGAGTGATTACCATCAAATATATATATGAAAACAATTGAGTACTTAATATATATGAAAATAATCAAGTAGTTATTACCATCAAATTTTTCGAGTTTTTTTTTTTTTATTTTTGAGGACATTTTCTATTAAAATGGGCGATAGCATATTAAACTTACACACACAATACGGATGCTATGACTCAAACCCAGGACCTTGCCTGATGGAGTAAATACTCCAAACCACTACACTAGTGGGTTCTTTGCAAATTTTTTATTTTTTTGAGTTTAAGAGCATCCACAGTGGGCTCTCTAAACCACCTCATTAGACAAATTTTAGGGAGAAATTGGAAAAACACAACTCCAACTATGCTCCCTATCCACCTCTTAAAATAGGGAGACCTCTAGGAGCTCATAAATCTGAGGGGAGAAAAAGGATTCTTAGTGGCTCTTTAATGTTGATTTTTTTTATGCATATTTTAAACTTTTAATTAATGTAAACTATTTTTTATATATTATTTTGTATAGAGATGGACTAATTATATTGAATTAAAAAATTATTATAGTATTTATGATTCTCTACACTAAGGAGAATGATTGGAGTTCAAATTTTATAGAGAGTTTCTAAAATATCTTTTGTGTATTTTTAGCTAAATTTTAACTAAAAAAAATAAGGAGTATAATTGTGGATGCTCTAAGCAAAATTACAATTACAATTAAGTATGAATGGGAAAATAGAAAATTAGGTACAATAATAGTGTGATAATTATTATGAAAAAGAAACCTAAGAATTATTCAAATAAAGAGATGAAATATAAACCAAGATTCAAGGAAATTATTATAAAAGCAACACAACCATTTATGTTCCAAATGTTTGGAGCTTGGACTTTTGAAGGAACCCAAATCCCTGAGTTGGCATTGCGATGTGTTAATGTAATGGGTGAGAGATGGAATTTAATATGAAACCAAGCACAGAGCACGAAAAAGAAAGTGAGGGGAACACGTACTGCAATTAATTCCCAATACATTGAGAATTCGGGCTGACTCACATGGTTTGGCCAAATGTCATGATCTTGATGAGTTTGCATGCATCTTGCCTGGCCTTACGCCTTAGATGAAGGTTTTATCATTGGGAACTATGGATTATAGGTTTTCAAATCTCATATACAAAATAGGGTTCTAAACCTAAACCTACTTGCAACAGAAATTTTTGGTGCATGAATGTGCAGTATCATATTTTTTAATACAAACGATAATTTAAATTATTTTAAATTAATCTAATTTATAAGAAGGGGGATTCAAATTTAATTGTAAGAAGGACCGGCTCATTGTTGTAGGCTTGTAGCCAACTGATGTAAGCTAAATTTGCATTATATAATAATAATATTTTATTTAAATTGGAAGGAAAAATAATAGCACAATCCCATTGTCGTGATGAACCCAAATAATTTTGTATTTCAGGGGAAGCACATAAGAAACTTATTCTTACTCGTACTCCAATTGTGGATGAACAATGGATTATTTATTTATTTACAAAGAGAACAATACTTGTGAAACATCATAGATCAAATGCCAATAAGCTGTAATAACCCAAAATAAAATATCCTAAATTAATTAGTAATTTATTCTAGAAGAAAGACGATTTTGTCCTCACCATATTTAATTGGGAAAAAGTTGACTTTTTGACCGAGAAGGAATTTGACAATTCCACTTATACCGTTGCGTAGAGCACGACGAAACGAGTCCGTAAACACAGAGTGGACTCGAATCGGAGTTGTAACGAAGAAAATACGGTCAAAATACCGCGAAGGGCAAAACGGTAATTTGGACAAAAAGTCAGATTTTTATCTCTTCTCTCTCTCTCTCTCTCTCTCTATCTCCCCTCAGTTTTCTCTCTCCTCTCTCTCTCTCTCCTCCCTCCCCCGAAGCCCGCGCCCCCTCCCCTTCCGATTAGCCCAGTCACCACCACAGGCCACCCCGACCTACGGCGCTGGTACCGTCGGGACCGCCTCGACCTCGCCGTCAAACCCGACCGGTCTCCACCCTTGCGCCGACCAGAGCTGGCCGGAAAACCCAGAAATCCGATCGATTTTGCCCGATTTTCAAACCTCTCGTTCTCCTTCAATTCTCAACCAAATCTTTCAAGTAAGGTATGGATTCTCATCTATTTTTCGTGCTCTAGCTGATGGTTAGATAGGTTTTCATCGATTTTAGCCGTAGATCGCTCGATTTTCAACTTGAAATTTGGCCGAGTTTTGGCCTCCGTGATCGGCCGTTTCCGGCCACTTTTTGGGGTATGTCCAAGAACAAAAGTGGCTCCAAATGTGGTGTTATACCTAGGATAGGAGTTTGGAGCTTTGGTTTTGAGTTTTTCCGGTGAGTCGTTATCGCTTTGGACACCCAAACTGCCGGCTCGTGTGGCGGTGCATGGGTGAGGGTAGTGCAGTGACTCTGTGTATTTTTGCGATCCTTGTGTTGTCACGAGCGCGTAGGATTTCGCGGATCTTAATTTGGATTCCATTTGAGCCCCGAACGGATTTTCCATATTGTGCGATTCCCGGGTGCAATACTGTCGAGCCGTTGGATCGCACTCAATTTCAGATATCCTACATGATTTCAGGATCATGTAGGATTCAACGGATTGCGAATCGGTGTCCCGGATACTCCGAAATCGCGAACCCTGGGGCTAGGGTTTGGGAATTAAGCGATAACGCGATTGTGGCCAATCCGACCGTCCATTTTGGGCCAAACTAGCAGGATATGAGTATTTCTCTGTGAGGAACCCTAGAGAACCCCAGATCGGCCATCGGAGGTCGTGGACCCCACGGGGTTTCGGATCGACCAGTCTGACAGTTTATCGCTTAGTAAAGCTTCAGGTCTTTTAAGACCGTTTTAAATGTCTGAATTGCTAAGTGGGCATAGGATTAACTTTAAGTGAGTGCACGCATTTGGTTAATCAGGCACCAGGGCCCAGACCGACCCACAGGAGGGACATTCGAGAGGTCCAGCTAGCTCGGACCAGAAGTGAGTGGACTTTTTTTTTATAAATGATTTATATAAATATTTTCATTATTTGATATTGAATAAGTTTTATTCATTGTGATTTCCCTAGCATGCTTGTGAAATTATATCTTATTTATACGTTGCTTAGCGGATTATGCTAAAGTGATATGAAAAGCAGAGTTTGAGTTTTACCTCAGAGGAAATAGTAGTTTAGTTTCAGATTTGCCAAAATACAGTTAATTATCAGACTTTTCTAAAATAGTTTATTTTAAAACCACCATGTACCCAATTGTGGTTATTACCCTCAGTTATACCGATGTCTACGGACATCCAGTTTATTCTCAGTTTTGTCAGTGCACTTGACATTTGCCTCACGAGTTTCGGGGACGCTCGGACCGTGAGTGCCAGAATTTGCAGCTCGGTTGGACTTGGTGTCGTCGAGGTCTGCCAGGATTTGCAGCTCGATTGGACTTGGTGTCGCCGAGGTCTGCCAGGATTTGCAGCTCGGTTTGACTTGGTGTCGCCGAGGTCTGCCAGGATTTGCGGATCAGGCTGACTACGGTCCCCTGAATCCTGCCAGTGCGGCTCGAGTTGACTGTGTGTCACCGAGACCTGCAAGGGAATCAGGCCGACTGCGGTCCCCTGAATCCTGCCAGTTTGCGGCTTGGATAGACTGTGTGTCGTCGAGACCTGCCAGGGGAGTTGACGGATTTACAGGGGTACACCTATGTGGTAGTTTTAAAGGAATTTCAGTGCTTTTATGCAAATATTGATTACAGTAATTTTATGCAAGTTTTCCTGACATTTGAGCATGTTTTACATCTGCATAGATATATATATATATATATTTATATGTGAATGCCTTGTATTTGACTACAGTCGAACTTCAGATTTTCATATCTATTTTTCTATAATGGGGGTTATTATGTTCATAAATTGTTTCGAGAACGCTAATTTTGTCCACTCACACTTTCAAATGTTTTGCGCCCCCAGGCAGTAGACGTGCACAGGAATCCACCACCGGGCCTTCTCCTAGCTCCCGCGCCACCCACGAAACGTAGGATTTTGTTGTAAAACACTTAAATTCTTGTATGTATTAGTAATTGCTCTGATATCTGGTTAGAGTGAAACCAGAACAGTTGGATGTTTTATTTACTTATTCTGGCAGTTGGTGTGAATATAAATTGCTTGTTTGACAGGTCGAAATTTTTGGGTTTGGACAAATTACAGGGGAGACTCTGCCGAATTTTCGGTAGGAGTCCAGGGAAGTTTTAAATCGTAGTTTGTAACTGGAAGGGTAAAAAGGTCTTTTGTGCCTGACATTCGCCAGGTGTCGGACACGCACAGGGTCCGACTCGAATTCCAAAGTGGAATTAGGATCGGGTCCTGTCATAAGCTCCAACTATTAAGACTTTCAAAGTGCACACATTTTTTTGCTTTTTTTTATCCTCTTACACATGCAAGTGAATGAAACTATGAATTACTAAAATAGATGATTATGTTTTGTAGTTTGTAGTTTGTATTTGTAACCATCAACATAGGTTACAATTATGTTTAGTTTGTACATATATATTTTCTATTATATTTTAGCGTTCTTAATCTATATATATAAAGCAAAAGACAAAGAATGACGTGAAACATTCAAAATACCAGAAAATACTCTTGATTAATTCAAACATTAAGGGTCAGTTTGGTATTGCTGTGCTATGAAAATAATCACTGTTAGATTTGCTGTGAGATAAATCAGCTGTGAGAGAAAGCAGTTTGGCGTTTGGTAAACTTTTTGTTAAAAGTGTTGTTGATACTGATTCCCTCATAATCAGAAAATTATTGCCGCATGATCATTAAACCCAGGGCCTCTTCAAAACTGATTCCTGCATAATCAGAAAATAAAAGCACCTCATTAGCTGCTTTCCCTTATAGCTTTCTCTCATAGCAATTTTTAACAATAAGTGATTTTCTCATAGTTTACCAAACGGGCTGGGCTTCTCAAATTTTTTTAAAAATCACTTATCATTATAAATAAGCAATGCCAAACTGGCACTAAGAATTGAAATTATTAATTTAAATGAGGATAATATGTTAAATTCATATTTTTTCATATTAAAAAATTAAAATTAAAAACAAAATCAAATAATATATCCTACTTTTATGAAACATAACTACCCATTTTATTTTTTCTTAAATTAAAAAAAAAAAACCAATTCATGTGCCAAGGGGCTAGTAATCTCTATATATAAAGAGAATGGTGAAACATTCAAAATACCAGAAAATGCCCTTAGTAAATGCAACCATTAAAAATTGAAATTATTAATTAAATGAGGATAATATGGTCAATTTATATTTTTCCTACTACAAAAATTAAAATTAAAAACAAAATCAGATGATAGATTTTATATTTTATATTTTCTCAATTCTAAAATAAAATAAAATAATTAAAAATAAAACAAAAAAGAAAACCAATTGGCGGGGCTAGTTGAAAAGAATGCATAAAGAATAACTCTGTAAAAATTATTGACGAGCTCAATCCTGCATGAATGGAAACATGAAATTTTAGTTTTGGATCACACCGTATGGGTCCTATCCACTATATATATATATATATATGTTTTTGGTTGCCGTCGAAAAGGATGTTTCATTAAACGAACACGCAGAGAGAAATACATCTATAGGGCAACTTAAATTATTCTTGCCAGCCACCAGATTATTGATGGATTTTCATAATCTGTCAGAGTAAATGTCATCCCTTAAAGTCAAATTACATAAGCGTACACAAAATGATTAAATGAATACGTCTGAAATCACTAATTCTCATTCCAAACTCATCATTTTAGTCTACATTCCTTCAATTCAATTAATGTCATCCTTATCATCGTATGTGCACATCAATGTTATCCATAATGTCAATTACGTTTAAATTTGCGTCAATATTAAGGATAACATCTTCTAAACTTATGAGATGATTATTTTTCTTGAAATTTTAATAGAGAAAAAATCCAAACGGTCATAATTTATTTTCCTAACACCCCAAGAGGCAGAAATATAAACAAAATAATTATAGAATCTTATTGGGTGGATAAAACCCAAATATTTACTTGGCAAACTTCCAATACATCACCTAATTAAATTTAAAAAAGAGAAGAAATATACGCGTACAAGACCGGAAAAATACATAAATCCAATAGGCCCAGATACGTTATTGAAGAAGAAGCGAGTTCCCGAAAGTCGACAAAACCGGAAAAATAAGAGCAAAAACAAAAGAGCCAACGTTGGCCAGGCCACAAAGGAAAGGTTACATGTCGGTAGTTTTACCAAAATCCAAGGGCATTATGTGGAACTCGTTTATATTTAATTGACAGCGACGCGCAGAGCAGCCAAATAACCCATCCAAACAGGCCCTTCTCTCCATCTCTCTTAAAAAGCACCCCCTCTTATTGTGGCTCTCTCTCTCTCTCTCTCTCTCTCTCTGCGTTGCGATCCTCACACCACAATCTCATCCTCTCACAGCTTCGTCCTCTTCTTCTCGATCCCCAACTGTAAGTCTCCTCTTCTCTGCTATCTCTTCTCTCTCTTCTCTAGCCCTAATTTGTCCGTCCGATCAATTTCTTTCATCATCCAGATCCCTAATTAATTTAATCTATTTTGTACGAGACTGAATTTTCAATTTTGATTTCAAATCAGTCTACTTTGTTTAATTACTCGGAGGCTGTTGCCGTCTGATTGACCTCCATTCACATCCTTGCCTTTGATTCCTTCTGTTGCATGTCAACGATTCCGATTAGGTTTTTAATTACCGGTTTTTACTTTAATTTTGATAATAAATATGTGTTTTTTCAATATTTTTGTTGTTAATGATGTTTGATTTTGATCTGCTTTGCCTACGATTTTGATCTGTTTTGTGTCTTGGGAGCTGATTTTGGGTTTTGAATTTGTTAATGTACTACTGGCGGTTGCTGAAATGATTGGGCTTTTAGGGTTTCAGTTTGGGGCTTTTCCAGACTGGTGCAAGCTCAATTTTTTGGTTCGTTTTATTGTGATTGAGATTTTTCTAGGGTTTTGTCATTTTTTAATTTTACTTTAAATAATTGTTACTTGTATGTGGCTGTTTCCGTAATGTGAATGTCGATAAGTGAATGACTAATGTGAATATGCTATCATGATGTGAAAAAAATTGCTATTGAGCTGCATTTGCATATTAAATAAAATAAATGCATACTGGCGATTTTGAGCTACTACATTTTCTGTTTTCTGCCTAGTTTTTAGTAGGAAAAAGGAAATACAGGAAATTCTGAATTGTTTTTTTATGTTTGAGTTCTTCTTTTAGGCTCATGTCATTATTAGTTTCCTCATAAAATGGCACATCTGTTATTTATATTTCTAACATCTCTTTTGTTTTTAATATTTTCAAGCATTGTTTGCTCAGGTTTAAGTCGAGCATTTGGATTTTATTTTGCAATTTCGAAGTTTTTTTCCCTTCTGTTTCTTATCTGTATGCGCATACCTATTAAGATTAATGCTTTAATCTTGTGCATTGTGTTTATTTACTTTTTACACTTCATTTTTGAATTTTTTAAGGGTAATCATGAGTGACCAGGGAGAAAAGACTTGTCCTCTTTGCGCGGAGGAGATGGATTTGACAGATCAGCAATTGAAGCCATGTAAATGCGGTTATGAGGTCTGGGACACTAACTTACCTTTGTCTCTCTGTGGGTTGGGGGGAGGTTTGGTGGATAGTTGTTACTATTTTGTCTACATAGTGCTTTTGATTTGAATTTCGAACTGCATGATTAGTCATTCAACTACTCACTTCCCATGGGCTGTTCGTTGCTACTAAAAGTTTACAATCCTAATCTATTTGGTTACGTGACATAACCTGTGCACTCTTCAACTTATTTGGGCACTTCTATGAATTTATTTTCTTCCTGCCATGTTATTGAAACAGTTCTATGTGGATTTGTTATTGAGTTTGCAAGTTACGAAGAATAGTGGCCAAACCTATGGGTAGTATAAGATAATTTTTCATCTTTGCAAAGCAAAGCATAGAATTGAGTCTCTTTATAGTCAACCGTCAATAACAATGAAAAAGGTATTAACATTTGACTCTTCTAGATTGGGTCCAGGTTGGTTCAGTACTGGTTTTGTTCCACATATTGTCTTATGCTTCTCTAGAATATTTTTTTGGAACGTTAGTTGTTCCTCCTTTTCAAACTTGGGAAGTGTCTTTTTTTATTTATTTAATGGCTTTAATTGAGAAAGCTTCAGTGGTGTGACTGTTTCTAGGAACTCAATATTCCTGTGTATAGCTGACATCCTGATTCACTGATGGAAATCTGCCTTTGCCCACTTTTGGAGAGATAGAAAAAGTTTTCTTCACCACAATTAATCTCTTACAATTGTTTGGTAGGATGGATGGACAGGATAAAATCATAAGGGAAGGATAAAGTGATTGGAAGACAAAATGTACCCTCACTTGTTCAGAGGAAAGGGACAAAAAAAAAAATTCTGTGTATAAACCATTGAGTAGTTGGATTGAGGACAGAGTAAAAGTATCGAAAGTTTCTCTTTGCCTCCCTCCTATGATCCTTTCAAATTTGGACAGATTTAGTTAGTTTGGTCCAGAGGGTTCCTTTCCCCTTGCTTTAGTAGCTGGGTTGAAGAAAAAGAGTACAATTATCAAAGGTGTCTCTTGTCTCCCTCCTTTGTTCCTTTCAAAGTTTGACAGATTTGGTTTGTTGGGTCCAGGGGGCTCCTTTTCCTTTTATTCTCCTTCCTACCAAATGAAGGATAAACTCTCGTTTCCTGCTCTCCTATCTGGGTCTCTTTACAGAACATAGCGTTAGACATGATAGTAGAGTTTTCTTTAGGGATATTAGAGTGCAGGGTATTGAACTGTGTGTCAGTGTGTGGTGGCTTTGTTCAGAATCAATATGTATGCCCCTGACAGGCAGTCAAATATTTGGGATAATTCGGTTTGTGTGTTTGGTTTTTGTTAATTGTGAATCTTCGTATTTATGTTTGTGCACCTTGAAAGTTATAACTTTTGCGTGGACTTTATTCTTATTTCTGCTGAATTCTGAAATTCTCTACTTGATCACAGATATGTGTTTGGTGTTGGCACCACATAATGGACATGGCTGAGAAGGATGAGACAGAGGGGCGGTGTCCTGCATGCCGCACTCCTTATGATAAGGAAAAGATTGTAGGGACGGCTGGAAAGTGCGAGAGGTTGTTTTTCTGTGGACCATAATTTTTTTGCATCTGATAGATAGCCACATCAATTTTTAATTAGATAAGTAGCAACTGTCGTTGTAATTGCTTGGACCTTTTTCTTTTACTTTTGCCCCACAGATTGGTGGCTGAAATCAATACCGAGAAAAAGATGAAGTCTCAGAAGGCAAAGGTTAAATCGACTGAAGGACGGAAGCAGCTCAGCAGTGTGCGAGTGATTCAAAGGAACCTTGTTTACATAGTTGGGTTGCCTCTTAATCTGGCAGATGAAGATGTAGGCTCTCTCTCTCTCCCCCTCTCTCTCTCTCTCTGTGTCTGGCATCTTTCTGTTTTGGCTTGTAGAGGCTCACTAATTTAATGCATCTCTTATGCAGCTTCTGCAGCGCAGAGAATATTTTGGTCAGTATGGGAAGGTTTTAAAAGTTTCTATGTCCCGAACTGCAGCTGGTATCATTCAGCAATTTCCAAACAATACATGTAGTGTGTAAGTAAACCTGTTCATAGAGAATTGGTTTGGTAATTTTTTTTTTTTTCCATTTCCTTATGCTCGTTGGAGAGATGTTTTTATACAGCTGGATACCACTGTTTTTATAATTAGCTCAAAAGTTCGTATGCAGTTTATGTTAATTTTCTTGTTTACAGCCATGTGATGGTGATTGTTGCTTGTTAATTTTCTTATTGATATTTTACACATTCACCTTTCATTTGACTCCAGCATAGCATAGCATTAAGCTTGCTGCGATCTTCCGATTGCCATTGTGTGCTTAGTGTTGGTTTCATAATGGTTCCTTGTGCTCAGATATATTACTTACTCGAAAGAAGAGGAAGCGGTTCGTTGTATTCAAAATGTACATGGGTTCCTCTTGGATGGTAGATCGCTGAGGTACATGCATGTTTATATTTGTTCTCTCATTATTGAATTGCATGATTTTTCAGCATAGAGTCGTTGGTATAATAATCCCTTATATGTATGTTTCAGGGCATGCTTCGGGACCACAAAGTATTGTCATGCATGGCTGAGAAATGTGGTATGAATCATTACTTGGTCTACCTGGTTTATAAAATTTCTCTATTGTAGTTGTATTAAATTTTAAAGAATCTATTTGAGGACTGACTTTTGTTCTTTCCAGCCTTGCACCAATCCTGATTGTTTGTATCTGCATGAGGTTGGGTCTCAGGAGGACAGTTTCACTAAAGATGAAATAATTTCTGCATACACTAGGTATTTAGTTCGCCAACCTGGCCATTCTTTTTCAAATGATCTGTGTACTGCATTATTGCTGCCCTTGTTGATTGTAATAAATCTATCAGGAGGTTTTGGAAGAGGTGTTTATTATGGCTTCATTCGCCAAAACCTAGGCTAATGAGATAAGCTTTGGGTGTTCAACGATCTTTCATTTTCCTCAAGAAGCATTTTTTTCCTACAAAAATACAGTTGGTGAGGCACAGTGTGTATGAACTCTGCCAAACCTATAGCACTTCCAATGAGCCTGGCATTGTAACCCAAGCTCTTCAATGTGCATAATAGCCTTTCTTCAGCTTGATGCTTATCATGTTGTCTAGAGTAATGATAAGCATTCTCTGTGTTGGATTATTTGGAAGGATATAGTTGGCCTTAGGACTGATAAATCCATCCCAAAGATGGTCGTGAACATTAATGATAGATGGTTGTGGAGATGAAGGTTAAAGAAATTTATCATACATTAAATGCTTTAATATAGTTCAATTTTTTCGTATGTTGTCATTTAAATATGCTTTTTCTTGCGCTGTCTGCATGTTTTTTAGACTTTGGGTGGTGTTTTCGTTGGATGATTAATTAATTTGGATAATGGTTTCCTGAAGGAGTAGGGTACAACAAATTACCGGTACTGCAAACAGTATGCAACGGCGTTCAGGGAGTGTTTTGCCTCCACCACTAGATGATTATTGTAACAGCAGTTCAACTTCTGCTGGAGGACCAATTATTAAAAATGGTTCTAGTGTAAGTGTCATATCTCACTGGGTGGTTATGGAATTGCAAGGATAAGCTGGTTGCTATCATTTCTGTTTGCTTATTGTTTATTTTGAGCTTTTGTGTTTTCCTTTGAACATCTTTTTCATACAGGATAGTTTAGAAATATTGGACTAGAATTCTGGAAACCTATATTAAAGTTTAGTTAAAGTTATAGATAGTTGGTAATATGAAGTTGTCGGGTTGTGCTCTTTTTACTGGTAGTTATTGAATCGCAAGGATAAGCTGGTTGCTATCATTTCTGTTTGCTGTTTATTTTGAGCGTTCTCGTATTCCTTTGAACATCTTTTTCATACTGGATAGTCTAGAAATATTCGACAAGAATTCTGGAAACCTATATTAAAGTGAAGTTAAAGGTATAGATAGTTGGTAATATGAAGTTTAGGTTGTGTGGTTGTTTGATATTAGCTGGTTATAAGTTGCAGTTTTGAGTCATATCTTATTGTTTTGATTTTGTTTTTAACCTGGCAGAATACTGGAAGCCTTCTTAGAGGTTCTCCTCCAAATGGAAGCTCTGGTAGATCTATTGCTCTTCCAGCTGCAGCCTCATGGTATCTGGTTATTTATTATTTTTTCCTATATATTGTTTTATGATTGTAATCAATCCTAAAAGTACTGAGTGCACGTTGCAGGGGAACACGTGGTTCAAATTGCCAACCACCAGCTACAAATATAATAAATTCGAATGGACATACTAAACAGAAACCTGATGTCAATTGCACATTGCCATTTTCTTCAGCAGCGGTTGCTACTACTCAGGCTTCTATACTGCATAGTGATGCAGGAAAGAGGTCAGCATTAAATGATGAAAGTCAGACTATGCATGCTAAAGGTAAACCAGAATCATTGAAGATTGTGAGACAGAATAGTGGCGTGGATTGTCAGAATGACCTGTCTGACGAACCTGCTGCACCCGATGAAGCTCCTGCTTCTGTGAATGGGAGCAGCCCTTTATCTTCCCCCCAAACAACCAAGGATAATGATAGAGGCAGCAGCATGCAGCCAAACATCAGCAATGCCACCAACCATAGTCATCTATCTTACAGTTCCTGTCATGAAAAAGAAAACCTTGTTTCCACTGAAGAAGTGGTCCAAAGCATATGCTCTGATATGCCTTTGATGGGCATTGATAGAAATTCCATGGTAGAACATTCTGGTGTAGTCAGATCTAATAGTTCACTTTCTGATAATTCTGTGATTAAATCGCCTCGGAACCAAGGGTTACAGCAATATTGTGCTGAGCAGTCCAGAGAACCTCCAATAACTGCTGTGACAGCTGTTAATGCAGTGTGTGTTACAAGGGAACAATCCAACTGGATATCAGAGTCACAAGCACAACTAGTACCAAATGCATCTTCTGAGGTGGAAGAGGATGTACTATCTTTCGACAATCAGAGACTCAAGGATCCAGAAGTCAGTCGTTCAACATATTTGCCTAGTTTGGCTAATGCGGTCCATGTTTCAAATCATTCTAGGTCTCCGTTGCTGCATAGTGAAGCTTATGGTGCAGTTTATTCAAATGTTGATCGTCCATTTGTTGATAACAAAATGAGGGACAATTCACTTCTATCTTCGTCCAGTATTTCAGTAACATCTAATGGTTACCCTGAGAACTTGGTAAGCAGATCTTCTGGTTCAGAGAGGCCGTTGGAGCATTCCTTTCTGCTTCCAAATGAAGGCCCAGGGAAGCACAGTGGAAGATTCCTGGATGATGCAGCTAATGCGGATTTCAGTGCTGCTGTTGACAAGGGAGAGAGTAGCATAATCTCAAATATATTATCAATGGACTTTGACACTTGGGATGACTCAATAGCGTCACCACAGCATTTTTCGAAATTATTGGGTGAAACTGATAGACAGCCTGGAGCTCTCAAAATGTCAAGTCCTTGGAAAGTACAAAATAACAATCAGTCCAGATTCTCTTTTGCAAGACAGGAGGATTCTAAAAATCAAGCATTCGATGTACAGTCATCTCCGAATGTCATTGGGCAGTTTTCTAATAACCAATCATTCCACCATGGTTTTTCTGAAAATAGAGATTTAGGTTTGGAGAATCTTGAGAATCTTGGAATTGGAAACGGTTTTTCATCTAGCTCTTATGAAGAACCTGAAAATCATGGCAGCAATCATTTAGCTTTTTCTTCTAACAAGCTTTCTGGTGAGTACCGATTGGCTTTATGTTACTGTTTCTTCTTCTGCCGATTACCTATTGGGGTTTGTTGTATTTGCTGCCTTCCATTGGTCTTAGTAGGAATTTGTTTATGTTCTTTCTTGATGTTTAGCGGCATGCATTTTTTTCTTTGCCCCACATTTTGTTGCACGCAGTCAAGATTTTTTTTAAATGATTCCTTGCATGATCTGCGCTCTCATGTCACTTAATCATGCTTGTGAGACCTTTCTTTTTTATTTTTTGTTTCCGGATGAATTATCTAATAGGTTCATGACCGTAATTAATTTTCAATTCTGTGCTTAAAGTTCCTGTTTATTATGATCAGTGATTATTATTAGTAACAGTTTTTAAATGGGTTTTCACTTTATTTTCTTTGCTGGCCTGGGGGTTGTTTTTCATGCTTTGTCTTGTTTCTAACCATTATTAAAATCTTTCAGTGGTTTCAAGGGCTCAAATTTCTGCTCCTCCTGGATTCTCTGTGCCAAGCAGGGCACCACCACCAGGCTTTACTTCTCATGAGAGAGTGGATCAGGAGTTTGACTCTCTGGCTGGTTTGTTATATACAATACCTTTTAATTTGACTTTTTCTAATGCATCTGATGTTTAAGTGCTAATTTCATTACCTGTTTCTCAGGGAATCATTTGTATGATACTTCCTCTTTGTTGAGAAATGCATATCAACCTCAGGCAACTGGTAATATTGGTAGCTCTGGGGACATTGAGTTTATGGATCCTGCTATATTGGCGGTCGGTAAAGGGCGACTGCAAGGTGGGCTTAACAACCCCGGCCTTGAAATGAGATCAAACTTCCCTTCGCAGTTAAGTGCCTATGAAAATGATGCAAGGCTTCAACTGTTGATGCAAAGATCCCTCACCCCACAACAAAACGTTAGATTTCCTGATTTCGGCGATGGTTTTTCTCACGTCAATGATTCTTATGGAATTTCTTCGATGCTTTTGGATCAATCTCAGACTAGCAGCAATCTATCCCCTTTTTCTCAATTGTCCCTCCAACAACAGTCTAGAAACCGGGTCATGTCAAATGGACACTGGGATGGGTGGAATGAGGCTCAGGGTGGAAGCACTCTGGGTATGGCAGAGCTCTTGAGAAATGATAGACTAGGGTTCAACAAGTATTATTCTGGTTATGAAGATTCAAAGTTTCGGATGCCCAGTTCTGGTGATCTGTATAACAGAACATTTGGGATGTAATATTGCAAAATGATAGCTTTGCATGGTTGGGAATGTTCAAAAGGAATCGAGGGCTGTGTGGTTGTGTGACCTTGTACTCAAGTATGGGACTGACTCATAACTGGTCTTTGCCTCGGCAGCCTTATGTAGGGTCAAACTCCTGTAACTTTTGGGGTCTGTAATCCTGCAGGTAAGGATGAATTACTTGTTTAGGTTTTTGTATGTGGACATATTTTAATTTTTCTAGTTTGTTAGCATGGCCATAAAGAGGAGAAGCATGGATCTATTATTGCTTGCAGGACTATTGTTGCATCATGTAGTGCATCTGCTTTCTCCTCTTTTTGTTTTCACTTCCCACTAAATGCTGCTTTTCTTCTTCCCAGCCTCTTCTCTCCCTCGTAAAGGCACATAATTTGTATATTACTTTGATTTAGACATTATGGATAGCATGTTGTGCATTGAACAAACCTGTGTCATGCGAGTGTTCGGTTCTGTTTCTACAAGTGCCACTATGTCAATTCACTTAAAAGAAGGATAGTAAGAATGCCTGCCTCTTGGGTCCCCGCACCTTTTTTCCCTTTGCTAGATTTAAGCTGGAGTGAATTACTGGTATGTGCATTTTCTTGTATTTAGTTGGGCTTCTACTTTGTTTGCATTTGCAGGTGGGGGTGATAAATGCTTGATGTGAAGCTTGTATTGCGGGTTGCTGTATATGGTCAATTCGGACCGGCTGATCATCCAGATGATGAGTATTCAACTCCCTGCTGTACGGATATTTGATTGTTGCTCTCACAACTAAATGGATGAAATCTGACCCTTTTGGGGAGTTTTATACTGCGCTAACTGTTTAACATGACAAAATGGATATTAATGAATTTACAACTTTTTTTTCCTTCTAAGTTTCTATTTGTATTGTGTTTGCAAAGTTCAGAACAGAGAAGTGATTGGAATTAAAAAGTATTTCGTGCAATTATTTTATGAGTGTGGGGTGTGGGGTGTGTGCTGTAACTAGGTGGGATGGTAATGTTTTGTATTTTCTAAAAAAAGAAAAGAGGAAGAAAAAGCTAGAAGCTATTATTTTGAAGAGAATTGTTTATCTATCAGTGTCTGCTATTGTTTTTGTGTAAAGGAGGGCATGATGTGGGTTTTGATCTGTAGAGGCTGGTGTGCTACGAGGGATTTGTTATTTATTTTCGTGCCTTTCGGATTATGTTGGATCATTATTGTAGAAATAAAATAAATAAATAGATATCAGCTTGATGTTAAAACAAAGCTGTTAGTTGCTTGGATGTTGTCATATTTTCCAAGCATATAATTGGAGACTTTTCGTATGTGGGCAGCGTAGTAGACAATTCGTATATAATATTGATTCGGTATTTTCCCATTTCTGTTTTCCAAGTAAACAGTGCTATCTCAGGTATACGAAAGTTTTTCCTTTTTTTTTTTTTTTTTTTTTCTTTTTTTCTTTCCTTTAAACGAGGTCACAACAGGTCTCTCTCTACAAGTCTATATTATTGGCGTTTGGAAAGGTAAAGTCTGAAAAGAAATCCTTGGAGTTGGCTGTGGGACCCTTTTGGACTATCGCATCGTGTCATATTTGAACATCCCAGCGGGCCATATCCTAAATATCATAAGCATGGTTCTTTTGAGGAGTACTTGGTAGCCGATTGATCCAGTGCAGAGTTATTATTGTACTATTAAATTGGACTCTCATTGTAACTCCCTCACAATAACTCGTCATTATAGAAGCTTCCGTTTCGTTTTAGCAATTGCGGGGAGTCATTGCGTCTGAAAACAGCATACAGTTCCATAATTCCATTATATGGTGCCAATGTTGGCTGTGTGGTTATTTCCTTTAGCTGGCATTGGTGAAGCCTTTCATTTTCCCGGGTAACTTCAGTTGTGCTATCAATAATTTCCAGCGTCAGCTTCGAGGCACTGCGACTGCAATGGTTGCAATGACAATAGGCATCGCTTTCCACGTGAAATGGCCCTGATCGGTCTTGTTGGCATGGTTACAGGATGGTTGCCGGATGATATAAAACTAAGGGAGGCTTGACAATGTGAATGTGTACTGGGTGGTGAATTGTTGTACAAGCATCAAATTGTTTGTAAGGGAGTAAAAGATAGTTTGATGCCTATGTTTGCTAATTAAGATCAAGCAAATATACATATGAATTATGGTTACACAATATCTTTTTTTTTTTCCCATGCAGATAATAACTACTCGTCAATTTATACAAAAAATGTCGAAGATTTAGAAGTAAATGTACTTGTCCTGTTTCCATTTGGAATGCTTGTCTTGTTTTTATTTAGATATTTATGGTAACATTTCATTACAAATTCTTTTTGAGTTTCATCACAAGGGTGGGCTATGTAGGAGGGAGGAGAGGATGATATTGGGGAGGGGTTAGGAGATGTTTTTTTTCCTTCTTTTTCTTCATTTGTTATATCTACATTTCATTTTAAAGTTTCTTTCTGTAAATGTTAATAGTATTTTATACTATTAATAAATCAATAAATATAAGTTTTTGAATACCTAAGATAGAACAAGCTATAAAGGCATCTCCAAGGAAAGAGACAAAATAGTAGGCAAACCTCGTTAGCCTAGTCACATCAGCATTTTCATGCTCCAAAGGAAGAGGCAAATATGTAGGCAAAATATACCTACTTTTCCCAACAAGGCAATATTACCTACTTCAAAATAAAGAGGTATATTGGGTTCCACTTAATTTTTATAATAAAATATCACTCCACTCTCTCACATACTTTTTATAAAATATAATAGTAAATGTAAAAGATAAAAATAAAAAATATAATAATGATAAAAGATAAAAATAAAAATAAAATAATAATTTGTAGACTTGCATTTCCTAGTCTCTTGGAGTGACTGACTTTTTTCATAAGGCAAATGGAGGTTGCTATAGTACAATTTTGTCTATTTCATTTGCATACTCCTTTGGGAATGCTCTAAGGCCATCTCCAACCCATGAGGTCAAACTCAAAATATCTCAACACCTTTCCAAATCCAAGAAAATGAAGTGGCCAAAATTTGGGAAAACCCAAACTTGGGGCCAAATAGCAGTCCAACTATTGCCTGGACCTACAAAAATTTGGTGGAGCCCACTGACTGCTGATGCAACCATGTGCAAGAGAGACAGAATGTGGCCTCTGTAGGGGCCCGTGTTGCATGGTCTGTTGGAAGACTAACGCAGTCAGCATGCCAAGTGCCGAGACGTGGTCATGTTGCCTTTGGAATCCAATGGCAACAATTCAAACTTTGTTATATATATTCTAATAGTAACTTAAATTAATGATATAAATTAAATTTAAGCTATTTTAACGGTAAAATAAAATAAAAATAAAGATCCAATGGCTGAAATCTAAATTCAATGGTCAAAATAATATTTCAAATTAATCTAAATCAGATCTAACCGCAAAACTCACTCCAAACTCTATAAATACCCACCCATTTCTCAATTAATCTACCAAAAATATTTTTTCTATTTCTCAATTTATTTTTCCTTTGTCAATTTCATCAATCTCCTTTCATTCTCATACTTTTCATATCATTTCAAGCACATCATCTTCTTCATTCTCATACTTTTGGAATAAAATTAAATTTATGGAATTTCAATTTTTTTAAGGTCAAATTGTTCAAAAAATTAAATTATGACGTTATTTAAAAAGATTAATGAAGAAAAGTTTTCCACCCAAAAAAAAAAAAAAAAAAAAACTTAAACCATTCTTAAACAATTTAATAAAATTGCGCATTTAAAATTTGAGTCCGGTGGGTTGGGAGGAAAAACGATTTGAATCGGGGCAAAATCCAAATAGTTACTTTTTGGAGAGGGAAAATTTAAGTTTAGTCCCTCATGGGTTGGAGAAGGCCTAAGGGAATGATAATTTGAGATGCAAGTCAATGGTTTTTTTAAAAAAACTTGTAGACCTTGTTGCTAACTAAATATATTATATATTTATAACTAGAGCTTTTCAAATATAAGCCATAACATTTATTGAACCAACAATAAATTAAAATAACCCATCACATCTATGCATTTTAGAGAAAAACCGTTTTAGGTCTAATACTTTAGGAAAAGATAATTCTTCATTGATTTAGGGACGAGAGAGCAGCCAATATGGCTTGCAGCACAGCAAGAGTACATAGTTACAAGAAAGAATAAAAGGCCTTGGAGAAAACAATTACAGGAAATGAGGAGAAAATAAAGACTTTGGAATCACAAAAAGAAAACGTGTATACAGTAATTAAAGGTTGATTTCCTGATTTATAGTCAATAGTGTAGATTCACCTCTCTCACGTATAGAATATCGAATCGGTATTCATCCATTTCCCATTTCCATTTGATTTGTAGATGCTTTCTTTTTCATTTCTTGTGGAAGTATTTAATTTAAATGACAACTTTGGATCCTACTATGCCTCCCCAACAAACCATGAAAAGAAGTTCTGATGGTGCTTGGTGAGTCAAACATGAAGCTGTGAATTATGAAGAAGCAATTGCTTTTTGTGCGCTTTGATATTTCCTTCTCTCGTATGCCTTATCGTTATTAACTAATTTCGTAACAAGTTAAATTTTTGAGATTCAGTGATCGTCTAACATCTAAGCCTTTGGACCAGCAGAATTATCATACATGCCTTCAACAGAAAATTGAAGGAGACATTAAACCAGATGGTTCAAGACCCTCATAAGAATTTTGCCAGTATGGTCAACTACTATTTTCTTAGGTACCCCAGTAGCAGTCCAATACAGCTTAACTATTTTAGTCATTGTCCATCTCAACTGCCATCTCTCTCACCGTTATTGACAGGTTCTTGTGGCCCACGTGGCAGAAGTTGACTGGTAAGTTCCCAACATATCCCTCCAACACATAGGATTAGGCTGATGAAAGTCTCAAATTACATTTTTTTAATATTATTTTGGAGACTTTATGATATAATTTTGGCTTAATAAATATAATTTCTCTTGTTGTTACATTTTATTCTCACCAATTGGATTTATGAATTTTTTATATTCATTTGGTGAACTTATTAGATGAATTTATCTTTTGTAGAAAGTTGGAAAGCCATAAGATGAAAATATATTTTTGTTCAAGTTCAAGCCAAGTGGGAAGAGAATTGCTGGCGGATTTTATTGAAGAATTGACTGTGGGATTATTGTGATTATAAAGATAAGTAAAGAGGGAGAAGAGAAGACAAAACCGTCGAAGCTAAAGAGTCTTGTAGACAAAGAAATTTTGAAATTCGTGTTTACAAGTCTATTTCATGTTATTCATAACTATTTAACGCCCACTACCTCACCGCTATTTCTTTTCCACTAACTCTCCACCATCAACACATGTTTAATCCAATTAATCTCTCACTTAAACCCTTCATTATCCACCATCAATGTATTCGCTTTCCACTCACCTCATTGACTACTATAAATCACCCATCAACTTATTTTGCAAGGGAACCACTACGACAGATTTCTTTATTCATTTCATTCAAAATTTAGTTTTTGTTTTCCTTTGTAATGAGTTGCTAGAACTCTAGCTAAGGCTAAAAGGAATGTTCTTTGAGTAAGTTTCTGAATTGTTCTTTAATCCAATATACGGTATGAATTCTTTTATTTTTTGTTGTTCAATATTTTCATATACTTTTATTTTTGATTGATGTTATGTGCTACCATCTTTTCATGAGTTCAATTATATTTTTCTCATTATTAAGAACTGACTTAGCATGCTTTTCAATTAAAAGAGTAGATATTAAACAATTCCATTTTCTGAACAATCATTAATAAAAGATAACACTGAAAAATTAAATTGGTTTTAATTTCTCTATCTTCCAATTAAAGTTTCTCAATGACAATTTTAATCGAGTTATAATTTAGATTAAAGAGCATGAAACATATTTTTGCTTAAACAATTGAACCTGATGCGTTAGCATTTCCATTATTGATATTTCATTTTAAAATTCAATTTCTACAACAATCAAATCAAAATACTTTTTCATTTTGCTTGTCACTTTTATTGTGGTATGTTTAATTATTTCTTTGTGTGTGGACATTTGTCTACCTGCTCCTTAAAGATACGATACTTGGACTTCCAAAATTATTACTACGTGTGACTACTTCCACTTGGATAGACGCAACATATAGGCCACGTATTAAACGTTCTCGACATGGTTGTTTCAGCACTAGTGGAGTCGAAAGGGCTTAAAATAGCAAAAACCCACCACCTCCAAGATTAGCTTGGTGCAATTGTCCCCATCTTGGCCTTGTCCCACAATTAATTTTTGTAGGCATTGGAGAGGCATTTCATTATCTGGGACAAGTTGCATTGTTTTATCAGGAATTTTCGGTATCACTCCGAAGCACATCGACTGCCATGATGCGTTGATCATTAGGATTTCGTTTTATTTAGGCACAGGTGTGATTAATTTGATTCAAAAGATCACAAGATGGCTACCAAACAATATAAATAATGGGAAGCTAGAGAATGTGTATTGGATGTTAGTTGTGGTGGGGGGTGCTAAATTTTGGTTACTATTAAGTGTGCGCTAGCTTGTACAAGTATCAAAATGTAGAGGGTGCAGATGGTAATTCTAGCCATGATATTGAGAAGTGATGTGTTGTTAGTGGCTAAATAGAGTCATTATCTAAGTTGTCAATTAACTACCATGACAATTATGTGCCAAGTATTGTTTTGAGATAAAAACCAACGTCACGAAGGAAAGTTCATTAATTTGAAACAAAATCTATGATTAGAGACATGAATTTGACCCCGATTAATATTATTTTCTAAAAATATATTCTGAATAAAATAAGCAAGAAGCTCATACTAAACAAGAGAACACTCTCAAGCTAAATTGTACTTAGCTAATCTATGTATATCTGTTATTTATCTTTCGTACAGAAATGCATATTTGACATTCACAATACAAGGGAACGCTAACTATACATTTTTTTATGAAAAATTAATGGATAGTAATAAAACATTGCCACATATATGTTTCTTAACTTTTCAACGTGGGTCAATACTCTTAACAGTAACTGGTATGGTGCATGATGTCATTTAGAAAACACAAAAGCTCTTTTACCACATTTAACCTTAATACGTGAATGCAAAAGATGCAGTTGCCATACTCAATGATCCTAAGAAGGTCATGAAATTAAGAAGTATTGAAAAAAGTAAACCTTTTCTTGCCTTAGTTAAAACCTTGATGTATGCAAACATAGGCAAACCTTGACGTAAAGGTTAATAGTATTTTAGAAAAATTAGGTTTTAGACATAATTAACTTTATTAATTAGTTTGTAAGATATTGAATATTTTGGTTTTAGTTTTAATACCTAGGAAAAAACTACTATTTTGGATTAGCCCAAAGAGAGGCCCAGATTCGTTGGGTCAGGTAAAAAATAACAACTGATAAGACAATTCTACCCTTCTTCTTAATTAAATAAACTGTATTTGACAGTTAAGCACAATGGCACATGTAGTAATTTTAGGGTTGTTGGATGTCCTTTTGGTAAAATTAGGTGGCTTTGGTTTTATATTAATTAAGCAAAATTAATTATCTTTCTTCCAAATTAGTTAAGTTTTTTATGAGTTAAAACTAAAGAGCCCTAATAATAAATAAATACTCTTTTTCGTTTTGTAAAAAAATAAATAAATAATTAGAACCCCATTACACTGGCTATCTCTCTCTCTCTCTCTCTCCTCCACATCATCGTCATCCCAAACCCCATTACCACCGCAGACAGTGTTTGAATTTTTTTTTTTTATTCTTTTCAATTTGTTGATTTTTGAATTTGCACAGAGAGAGAGAGGGTGGCTTGGGGTTCTGAGTGGGGATGAATCTGGGCAGTCGGGGCTAGGGATTGGAGTCAGGAAGGGGGTGCCTTGGGGTTGATTTTTTTATTATTTCTTTTAAATTTCTTTTTCTTTAATTGATTTTAAACTTTCTTATGTGGAGGTGGGCTCCACTTGCCAAGTCAGACTGGAGATGATGAGTGAGTGACAGGGCAAAATGGGATTTCATCAAATTTTCGGGGTATTCATGTAATTAAGCCTAAATAATTAGAAGGGGACCCGAAAGCTGATGGTTCAATTCCAAAGCCTCGGAGGGAGGAGGCTGTTCGATTGATTGCAATAGCAGTGAGATGGAGAGGTATGCCTTGTCTTCACTCTAACTCCACTGTTGTTGTTTTCGCCAACGATTACTTTGCTTTCCTTCACTCTCAACCTTCTAAACCAATCAAATCTACAAGAACCCAACTAGAGCAGCCAGTGATAAACTCATCGAAAATCACAACTGTTGAGGATGCTTTCAATGTGTTTGATAGAATGCTTCAAATGCGTCCTCCGCCTTCAGTTGTTCGTTTCACTCAAATATTGGGTCAAGTTGCGAAATTGAAACATTATTCGGCCGTCATCTCCTTGTATAACCAAATGGGTGTGTCGGGAATTGGACCTAATGTTTATACTCTAAACATTCTCATAAATTGTTATTGTCATCTAAACCAAATGGGGTTTAGTTTATCTGTCTTGGGAAAATTCTTCAAACTTGGTCTTGAACCAGATGTCTTTACCTTCACTACTCTAATCAACGGCTTTCTTCTTGGGAATAGAGTGGCGGAGGCGGCAGGAATTTTCAACAAAATGATTGCGGGAGGTAATTGTCAGCCTAATGTGATTACTTATGGCACACTATTAAAGGCCGTTTGCATGAAAGGTAACAATAGTGCTGCTATTCAGTTGCTTAGGAAGATGGAGGAAGGAGCTTGCAAGCCTGACCTAGTTGTCTATAACACAATCATCGACAGTCTTTGTAAGGATACACTAGTGGATGATGCATTTAACCTTTTCTCAGAAATGATGAGCAAGGGTTTTGCCCCAGATGTCATTACCTATACATCCTTGATTCATGGAGTTTGCAAATTAGGCGAGTGGAAAAAAGCTACAAGGTTGTTGAATGACATGGTGAGTAAAAATATCTTTCCAGATGTGGTCACGTTCAACATCTTGGTAGACACACTTTGTAAGGAGGGGATGGTCGTGGAAGCAGAAGGCGTAGTTGAAATGATGATTCAGAGAGATATTGATCCTAATACAGTTACGTACAGTTCACTCATGGATGGTTACTGTTTGCGAGGACAAATAGGAAAGGCACAAAATGTTTTTGAACTAATGCTTAGCAAGGGCTCGATGGTTAATGTTGTTAGTTACAACACATTGATACATGGATATTGTAAGCTTAAAAAAATAGATGAGGCCATGATGCTTTTTCTGGATATGTCTCATAGGGGACTAGTTGCAGATACCATTACTTATAACACTCTTATGGACGGTTTTTGCAAAGTGGGTAGACTAGATGATGCACAAAAGTTGTTCTCCGAGATGCAAGCTTGTGGCCAGCTTCCAAATGTTCAAACTTATTCTATTTTACTGGATGGCCTGTGTAAAAACCGACAACTTTCTAGGGCAATGCAATTGTTTGGAGAGATGGAAGCGAAGAAGTTGGATATTGATATTGTGATTTACAGTATTCTCATTGAAGGTTTGTGCATAGCTGGAAAAATTGAATCTGCAAGGGATCTCTTTGGTGGTTTATCATCAAAAGGACTTCAACCTGATGTAAGGACATACACTATAATGATTAATGGACTCTGTATCGGGGGCCTAACAAGTGAAGCGGAAAAGTTGCTGGTTGAAATGGAAGGGAAAGGCTGTTCTCCTGATGGTTGGACCTATAACACAATTATCCGAGGGTTCATGCATGATAAACAGACATCAAGGGCGATGGTGCTTATTCAAACAATGGTAGAGAAGGGTTTTTCTGCAGATGCATCAACAATGGAGTTGATAGTTAATTTACTGTCGAAAGATGAAGTGGATCCTGCTTTGTTGCCGTTAATAAAGTAATCTTTCTGAAAGTAATAAGCATATATGGATAATGAAATTTGAAACTGCTGCACCTTTGACGACCGTGAAGATATTACAGTGGTTGTGTGTATGGCACGAGGTGAATATGCCTTCTCACTTGCATCCGGAATTTCTGGTATTAATTCTGTTTAATGGAATTTCCGTTGTATTTTACTATTTATTATGAGAAGCTCTGTTTCAAAAAAAGATCCCATATGAACCTCTGTCCACTGATGCAGAGGCGCAGTTGCAGGGTAACCCCATGCAGCCATGCATTTGCATTTATTAGGGATTTAAGGGTTCTTGTATGATTTTAGTTATAAGTTATAACACATTACTTTTTCTCTAACTTCTCTCCTACAAAAAGTATAATTCCCCTCACCGCATGTATATCATATGAAGGTTTCTGGTAACTTACTAACGTAAGCTTTAATGATTAGAATGAGAAATTAACTTGTGAATTTAAATTATTAATAATCCCCATGCTATCTGTTAGTGTTTTTGTCTTTGTGTTTTTTGAATAAAAAGAGGAAATTAAAGAAGACATCCGCGGGCCAACGCAAAACTTAAAGCACATCAAACAAAAGCATATTCTTAGACTAATGTAGCATGATCTTTAGCAGCAGAAGCAGGTGGTACTTATTCAACAAATGGTGGGGAAGGGTTTCTCTGCAGATGCATCAACAATGGAGTTGGTAGTTAATTTATTGTCCAAAGAAAAAGTTGATCCTGCTTTTTTGGCGTTGATAAAAAAAATCATTGTGAAATGAATGTGCATCTGTGGACAATGAAATTTGAAATTGCTACACCTTTGACAACCATGAAGGTGTTATATATATGGGTCTGGATCAGGGGACACTTTTTTACCTTTATCAAGAGAAAGGAAAGTTATTCAAATGCTGATAGTCTATTTGTTGATAACGAAATGAGGGACAGTTCACTTCTATCTTCTTGCAGTGTTTCAGTAACATCTAATGGTACCCTCAGAACTTGGTAAGCAGATCTTCTGGTTCAGAGAGGCCGTTGGAGCATTCCCTTCTGCTTCCAAATGAAGTCCCAGGGAAGCAGAGTGTTAGATTCCTGGATGATGCAGCTAATGCTGATTTCAGTGCTGCTGTTGACAAGGGAGAGAGTAGCATAATCCAAAAATATATTATCGATGGACTTTGACACTTGGGATGACTCAATAGCGTCACCACAGCATTTTTTGAAATTGTTGGATGAAACTGATAGACAGCCTGGCTGGAGATCTCAAAATGTCAAGTCCCTGGAGAGTACAAAATAACAAGCAGTCCAGATTCTCTTTTGCAAGACAGGAGGATTCTAAAAATCAAGCATTCGATATACATTATATCTGAATGTCGTTGGGCAGATTTCTAATAACCGAAATAGAGATTTAGGTTTGGAGAATCTTGGAATTGGAAACGTTCTCTCGTCTAGCTCTTTTGAAGACCCTGAAATCATGGCAGCAATCATTTAGCTTTTTCTTCTAACTAGCTTTCTGTTGAGAACTGTCTTGCCTTATGTTACTCTTTCTTCTTCTGCTGATACCTATCTTTGTTATATTTGCTGCCTTCCATTGGTCATAATAGGAATTTGTTTATGTTCTTTCTTGATGTTCAGCGGCATTCATTTTTTCAGTGCCCAACATTTTGTTGCACGCACTCAAGATTTTAAATAAATTAAATAAATAAAAAATAAATAAAAAGATTCCTTGCATCATCTGCTCTCCAATGTCACATAACCATACTCCTGAGACCCTTCTGCTATTCGTCTGTGGGGGTTTATATGGGCTGCTTATTTATTGTATGTTGTATTGTTGGAAATGATTTTATGGTTGGAGTTGATCTTTTTTATTTTCGTTTCCTGTAGTTTGAATTATCTAATAGGTTCATGAGCGTAATTAATTTCCAATTATGTGCTTAAAGTTATTGTTTATTCTGATCTCATAGTGATTATTATTAGTATCAATTTTCTTAATGGGTTTTCACTTCTTTTCTTTGCTGCCCTGGGGGTTGTTTTTTTTCATACTTTGGTTGGTTTCTAGCCATTATTAAAAGCTTTCGGCAGTTTCAAGGGCCCAAATTTCTGCTCCTCCTGGATTTTCTGTGCCAAGCAGGGCACCACCATCAGGCTTTACTTTCATGAGAGCATGGATCAGGAGTTTGACTATCTGGCTGGTTGGTTATATACAATACTTTTTAATTTGAATTTTTCTAATGCATCTGTGTTTAAGTGCTAATTTCATTACCTGTTTCTCAAGGAATCATTTGTATGATACTTCCTCTTTGTTGAGATCAGGCAACTGGTAATATTGGTAGCTCTGGGGATATTGAGTTTATGGATCCAGCTATATTGGCGGTTGGTAAAGGGCGACTGCAAGGTGGGCTTAACAAGCCCAGCCTTGAAATGAGATCGAACTTCCCTTCACAGTTAAGTGCCTATGAAAATGATGCAAGGCTTCAACTGTTGATGCAAAGATCCCTCACCCCACAACAAAACCTTAGATTTCCTGATATTTGTGATAGTTTTTCTCACGTCAGTGATTGTTATGGAATTTTTTTCAAGGCGTTTGGATCAATCCCAGGCTGGCCATCTATCCTTTTTTTCTCAATTGTCCCTCCAACAACAGTCTAGAAACCGGGTCATGTCCAATGGCCACTGGGATGGGTGGAATGAGCCTCAGGGTGGAAGCACTCTGGGTATGGCAGAGCTCTTGAGAAATGAGAGACTAGGATTCAACGAGTATTATTCTGGTTATGAACATTCAAAGTTTCGGATGCCCAGTTCTGGTGATCTGAATAACACAGTTTTTGGGATGTAATATTGCAAAATGATAGCTTTGCATGGTTGGGGAATGTTCAAAAGGAATTGAGGGCTGTGTGGTTGTGTGAGCTTGTACTCAAGGATAGGATGGGACTGACTCATAACTGGCCTTAGCCTCGGCAGTCTCACATAGGGTCAAACTCCTGTAACTTTTGGGGTCTCTCATCCTGCTGGTAGGGATGAATTTCTTGTTTAGGTTTTTGTATGTGTACATATTTTAATTTTTCTAGTTTGTTATCATGGCCGTATATAGGAGAAGAATGGATCTATTATTGCCTGCTGGGCTATTGTTAGTGCATCTGCTTTCTCCTCTTTTTGTTTTCAATTCCAACTAAATGCTGCTTTTATTCTTCCCCAGCCTCTTCTCCCCCTCCAAAAGAACATAAATTTTATATTCCTTTGATTTAGACATTATGGTTAGCATGTTTTGTGCATTGAACCAACCTCTGTGTCATGCGAGACTTCGCTTCTGTTTCTAGAAGTGCCACTGTGCCAATTCACTTAAAGTAGGTAAGAATGCCTGGCTTTTGGGTCCCCACACCCTCTTTCCCTTTGCTAGATTTAAGTTGGAGTGAATTACTGGTATGTGCATTTTCTTGTACTGAGTTGGGCTTCTACTTTGTATGTGTTTGCAGGTGGGGTGATAAATGCTTGATGTGAAGCTTGTATTGCAGGGTGCTGTGTATGGTCAATTCAGACCCGCTGATCATCCAGATGATGATTATTCAACTCCCTGCTGTACCGGTATTTGATTGCTGCTCTCACAACTAAATGGATGAAATCTGACCCTTTTGGGGAGTTTATACTGCGCTAACTGTTTAACATGTCAAAATGGATATTAATGAATTTACAAATTTTTTTTTTTTCCTTCTACATTTCTTTTTGTACTGTGTTTGCAAAGTTTAAAACAGAAAAGTGATTGGAATTAAAAATTATTTCGTGCAATAATATTCTGAGTGTGGGGTGTGTGCTATATTAGGCGGTATGGTAATGTTAATGATGTTTTACTTTTTTTTGTATTTTCTGAAAAAGAAAAGCTTGAAGCTACTATTTTGAATAGAATTGTTTATCCATCAGTGTCTGCGTTCTTTCATTTTTTGGGTGTAAAGGAGGGCATGATGTGGGTTTGATCTGTAGAAGTTGCTGTGTTTCCCACCCAGTGATCTGTTATTTGTTTTCGTCCCTGGCAGATTATGTTGATCATTATTTTAGAAAACAGGGAAATATTGATATCTGCTTCGTGTTAAAATGAAGCCGTTCGTTGCTGGGATGCTGTCATATTTCCTAAGCATAGAACGGGTGACTTTTTTGGTATTTGGGCAGCGTAGTTGACAGTTCGTATATAATATTGAATCGGTATTCATCCATTTCCCATTTCCATTTGATTTGTAGATGCTTTCTTTTTTATTTCTTGTGGAAGTATTTAATTTAAATGACAACTTTGGATCCTACTATGCCTCCCCAACAAACCATGAAAATAAGTTCGAGTCCAACATGAAGCTGTGAATTATGAAGAAGCAATTGCCTTTTGTTGCGTTAGGCCACCGTGCTCAGTTTCCAATATTTCTCTACTGCAAAACCTTTGCAACATTAACCATCTATATCTCTACTGCATGGTGCTATGCTAATGCCTATTTTTTGGCAATCAAAAGTTGTACGGTTTGCAAAGGACCCACCGGTTTGGAGCAAATGATTCTTTCAAAAAAAGTCAAAATGTCTGAATCGTGTGGTCTGTGAATTGCCCTTCTTAATATTGAAGGTTCTAAAAAAATATATATAACAAATTGAACTGTTGTGGGTGTGCGTTGATATCCAGATTGCTGACACGTGTTACATCACAAAATCCAGTCCGTTTGGCAACAAATTTAAGAATGACATGTGGCCAAACTATTCCTGAACCGTATTGTTAGCCTAGCACCCTCTATAATTACTCATGCTTTTGAAAGCATTTGTCTCCTTAAAAGAGGTAACAAGAAGAAGTCACTAAAAGACAATATTATAATATTATTAGCATTTACACTGGTGGGCCTTTTGAAAAGTGAAATCTCACCCATCCATCCATCCATCCATCCATCACTACTAGGTTGCAGACAAATTTGGGCCACTGGTGGGCCCACCATAACATCACCAGTTGGGGTGTCTCACTCATTCGCTGCCACTAATGCTTTAATGTTTATTTAAGATTCACCGTGCGACCCTAACTGAGCACCCAACTACCTTTACAGAAGAGCCCTAAATTGTAGCATCAAATCAAAGTGTGAAACCTAACCCACGATTTGGAATCAACCAAATTTAGGTGGGACAAGACAATAGGAGAGACCACAGATTTCTGAAGAATCCAATTGGGCTTAGGCCCACCATGTGTTTTATGGGTGAGAGTGCTAACATGTTTTATGGGTGAGAATTTAAGATACGAAACTAAAGATAACCATTTAGTGTTTACAAATTAAAAAAGAAAACTATTGTTGGCACCCCAAAATAGTTATTATAGATTTAGTGCTTATTTTTTTAATCTCACTTTCATAGAGAAGTTGGTATTGAATTTTTTTTTTGTAAAGAGTGTATAATGACTATTTCATAGTGTCAATTTCCTTAAACACAACAATTGTTTTGCCGCTTTTGTGCCTCACATTTTTAGTGTATTTTTCACATGTTCCCACACAAATTAAGTGATGTGTGGCCACACTAATTATTAAAGTTCAACCTCCACGGGCTAAACTCCCTTGTGGTGGCATGCAAACACATGGGAGAGTAAAAGGATAATTTTCAAACCCTTATATCATAACATCATATATTTTTTACTACTCCTCTATGTTTTCTTTTCTGTTTACAATGACGTTTGCACGGTAATAATGTATAAACGCCCGCATAGAAGAATAACTATATATATATATATGATTAGCTATTGAAACTATGAGCCCTTTGTGATAGTCCTCATGTTTACATAAGAACGTAAATTTGAAGTTTTTTTAGAGGGATACGTGAAATCTGCATCACTCACACTCACTTAATATAGAACCCTACAGAAATAGCCAGTACAGAAGGATGAATTAACAAACAAAAATCAAAATTATGCAAACAAACCAAATTAGCAAAAGGGTTTTGGGATCTAATTTCGGTGGCTGTGAGGGAGAGGGAGATAAAGCCTCCGCTTATCTTGTACAAGTGGAGACAGGGTTTCCAACGCAAAGTATAAAATACAGTATGTAATAATATTATTATTATTATTATTGCTTTGTACAAAGTATGTTGTCTTTTACAAAACGATATATTCGTTAAAAATAAAGACTTATGCACTGCAGCTGCGCTTGTTTTCTACCAAGTTGTTTTCATGATAACAAATCCAAAAACTGTCCCTGGAGTTGTGGTAGTTGAGATTAAATACAAATCACATGCTTTAATAGTCAATTTTCTATGTCTTCTCATGATTAAATATAAACCAGAGAGTATACACAACTTAATAGTATTTTTATTTATCTTTTACGAATTACAATTTAATACATATACATATATAATTTTTATTTTTATTTTAATTATGTACGCATTTAATACTATAATTAATCTGTAAGTACGACAATTTCGAGATAATGAACCAAATATTTTTCTTATTAATAATATAACACTATTAAAGAACCAAACAAAATTGAGAAAGCCTTCTGTCACTTTCTGAACATAGAAATTGTCGACGCTCAAGGATTTCTATCATACCATTGTCCAAATGACTTTTATAATGTAAACAAGCGGTTGAATATTAATCTTTAGTTCTCAAGCCTTTAATTTCAGTGGGAAAAAAATGTGTACAAAATGTGAGAGGCACGAAAAATAAATAAGTGTATGTGTGTTATTTAAAGTTATTAGTGAAATCGTTAATTTACTATAAAAAAAAGAGTGTTATCATTTACACTACATTACTGACTATCTCTCAAAAAAAAAGGTTAAAGATAAGGTTGTTGGCATTCTCCGTCCACTTATGGCTACATTTAGAATAATCATTCAAGTCGTTGATGTAAAAGCACTCAAAGTAGATGAACTAAGATTTCATGAAATGATCCCATTCCCATATGTATAATATAACAATGTGAGAGTTTTTCTGGCACTCACAGCCTCAAAAAAGGCTACGTGGCTCTATCCCTGCCGGTTATTGTGCACAAGGGCTAGGTTGAGCTCGGTTTTCTTTCTACGGTCCTCCTTTGTACTAAGTGCATAGGCACTGTGCATATGCAAAAAGTGGTAGTCAGCCACATTTCACAATTGAAGATGCAAGTGGTAACAAATCTCAGCTGTTGGATCAATTGAAAACCAATCCAATGGTGACATTTGCCTATTCACTTAGTACATAGGAGGATTGAAGAAAAATCGTTCCTTCACACTCCATAAATGTTGTCCAATTCTATGCCAAGGGTGACAACAGCAAGTTTTCTTTAGTGCGACTTTGGAAGGATATAGTGTGTGATTCCGTTGGTAATATAATAAATTCAAGTGTTGGTATTTGGAGTAATGGGAGTGTGTGTGTGTTTATACAAGCTACTACTCAAGAGAGCAATGTACTAATCCGATCATGTAAAAGTGTATTCGCATTAAAGGCGAAATCGCACCAAACGAAAAGAAGAAGATGTAACATGATCAAAACTCGTTAATTAGCTTAATCCTACCTATTTGAGCCCTAATATCAAGTAATGTGGAAGGATTTTTGTTTTTATGTTGCTATGCTTTAAAGGATTGAGAAGGAAGTGGTGATTGATAAAGAAATTGATTGCATACCTCAGTTTGTAAAGAATCATTTTTACCAGAAAATCACAACTTGTACTCATAGTAAATAAAAAGTCATTCACCCTCGCACACAATCAAATGTTGCCAAATATTCAGGACCCAATTGATATCCTACTTGAATTCAATTTTATAAACTCAAAAACAGATTTGTCCCAAAAACCTGTTTGGTAAGCCCATTTTTAAAAACCTAAACCCAAAAAAAATTTAAAAAACACCCCTATTATTAAAAACAAAAAAAAAGTGACTCTCTCTCTCTCTCTCTCTCTCTCTCTCTCTCTCTCTCTCTCTCCACCAAAATTGATAGGGTCTCTCCACCAAAATTGATAGGGTTTATGCCTCACATCTTTTTCCTTTTCCTTTGTTAATTTCAATTTGGGATTAGAGTTTCTGATTTTAATTTCAAATTTTTTTAGATCTTAAAAATAGTTTGGAGTTCAATACCAAACAAGTTTTTAGATCTTAAAATCACTATTTGAAAATTCATGTTTTTAAAAAGAATTATAGTTTTTTAGTTTACTTTTTTGAGTATGATACCAAACACGGCCTCACTTATCTTTCCTCTTTGTAAGTGGACACGTGTTTAACTATGATTTGTCTACATCAACGACTTGTAATAATCAAGCATTGTTCTCAATTGTACATAATTGGGAAGTTCACAAGTATGTGATTCTGGTCTTTCAAAGAATGCAAGGACAATTCTTCCGACAGAAAGGGCATTGAATTTTCATGTCATCTTTTGTTAGAAGTTTGATTTCATTGTAAAGCAATGGGAAACAATTCTTTTTTCTCTTTTGATTTTGTTCCTCTGCCACTAGCAAAGCATTATGTACAGAACCATCACCAAAAATGTCCCATGCATTATTAACCTGTACTTCTACAAACCTTCACACTTTTGGTGCGGTATCTTTGGCAATTAGAATTGTTTGTGTTGCCAGGTTTTTCACTTCTCTGTCAATCGTGGGGCGAACCGTTACATGGTGTCACTAATCCGCACTAGCGGACAACAAATTTATGGTGCTACAGTCGCACTGAAATTTTCTCCAAATACACAATTACTATGACCTATATGCAGGAAATGTTGTACGGTTTGCGTTAATAAACAAACCTTCGATCTATAACAATCTTAAAAGAGCTCACTATTAACACCTCTTTCTGAACAAGAGTAGTTTGGATAGATATATGGATCCCACCATTACCACTTGATATTTTACATTAGAGATCAAGTTAGATATAACATATTTCCGAGAACAAACACAAATTGACTTAACGGTACTGATATATCCAATAGAGTGGTAATGAGAGGTAAAGGAGTCAGAAATCAAGTTCTAGTGTATTTATCAATCTCTAATTGAATCATACAAAGAATCTGAAGACCACCGTTGTTATGGTTGCTCCTTCAATCTGGAGGAAAATTTTGGCCGCGCGGCTTTCGCTAGGTGATACTCTACTATTGAGAAGTATTGGCGGCAGCCGTAGCTGGCGAAGTAAAACAGAGATTGAGGGCTGTTGGGGTTGAGGGTTGCAAGGGGTGGACAGCAGCGGGAGGAGTGGTAGCTGAAAATGAGAATCCTGATGATGCTGCAGTAGAGAACAGTGGCATTGGGGTGGCGCTGACCTGGCCATGCATTTGCCAAGCCCAGTTGGGGGGTCCTTGAGATCCTAATGCAATTCTCTTCTCTGTTGCTCTTTCCTGTCAAATGATTCAAGAGTAAACTATTAGTTTGAAGACTTGTATTTTACACAATCAAGGTCTTCATCCGAGTGTGAAATGCAACTTCCTCTCATACCTTAAATGAAAGCTAAATTGGGAAAACAAAAACAAAAAAATTTGATTCGATTACAGAAGCAAATAGGACCATATTGTATAATACAGAGACTATGCTATAGGAGCAGCGACAGTTCAACAGTTCAGTGTTTAAAGTCATAAGAAGTTTTTGATAGTGTATAAACCACGAAAACTACAAGCACTTAAAAAAGGTCCAAGTCTTACCACGTTATTAAACGTTACTTTTATAACTTCTACTATCCACAATTGAAAATATAGAAAACAGAATACAAAGTCTCCCAACCCAACCTATTCAGTTTGCACCTAACCTGAGTTAAATTTAGTTACAAATTTAGGTTATGTGGCAACTTCATTAATCATATTCAGTTACCAATATGGGATTTTTCAGATAAGTCGAGCTATGATGGTTATTGCAAAAATGGTACCGTTATGGTCCGAGGAATAAAACAGTCATATAATGAATACAATTAAACTTAAGTTATATCATTTATAGACAAAGCATTTAAATTCACCTGATTGGAAAAGTAACTAGGATATACACCATTCCACAATGGTGGGTGCTGTGATGTCAGCCCTTTGAAAGGTGGATCACTCATCGTTGCATTTACATTGTGCTCCATCTGCAAAGTCAGAGAGGATGTTTAGTTTTAGCACCAAGACAAGCGTGACATGTTTCATCATTATGTGCCTAAAATAAGAGAAAGTGTTCCAAAAATTAAAACGCATTAATTTTGTTTTGGCAGCTAGAAAAAACAAATGAACTACAGCAGAAGAACTCTTTTACTTTCAGAGATATTAAGAGAGCCAACAGGAAATATTAGCGTTTGAAGCCATCTGAAACCTTAAACCTTCCATCCAAAAAATTGAGGAAAACCTTGAAGATGGGGCATCTCAAGATAAAACTATCTACTGGAACTGATATATGTCAAAATAATTTGAAGTACCCTCTTTCCATTGTGCCCATCATAAGGGCCGGAATGGAATTGAAGATGCCCCTCGACTTCCTTTTGACAATTGCCAAATGAAGGGGGAGATATCCCCAAATTCAGATCGAGACTGTGATCGCCATCTGCATCAGGGGGAAAAATATATATAAACACAATTCTACGAAGACAAATTTCTTGAAAATTTTCTAATTAGTAAACCACCTGCCTTGAAAACAGGAGATGCATTTGAACTACCTCAAAAGATAGTGATATTTGTAAAATCGTACCTTCCTTACCAGCCTCAGATATCATCTCCCCTTCATATGTGCTTGGCTCAAAGTTGGTGACTGCTTCCCTTCCATTACATTTGATTGCTGCCTTGTCATAAGCCCTAATTTCCAGAAAAATCAAAAGGGAGAGATGTGTTGGATGGAAGCCTAATGAGGTTGAGAATTCAGGGTAATAAATTCAGTCAGGTAGAGTGTAATTCATGACATTAGGACCTTGCAGCTTCTACTTCGCTGTCGAATAGCCCAAGATATATATACCTGCATGCAAGCATTGTAACCTCCATGATGAAACGACCGTCCCCACAATTTTTTTTCTTTGAAATAGGCACTTGGACTTTTTTTTCTTTTTTTTTTTTTTTACAAGGAAAAGAGAAGACAACGACTGATTGAGAATTAATCCGAAATTAATTCTCAGTTCAAACTGACAACCTCTGATCGTATAAAGTCTAAACCGAAACCTACTGTAAGAAATTCAAAATTCCATAAAATAATTCCTCACTTTTTGCCAAGGAACTGCCCCATTCGAGCTTCCCATCGGCCACATTTGTGCAGCGTAACCCCTCTATATCTCGAGCTCCCCCTCGAGAAACCAGTGCTCTGCCTCCGTAGTATGTGCACAAATTCTTCCTTGGTCAAATTCTTCATCTGCTCATTCATTAAAAATATATCAAAATATGATTCCACTCAGCATATGAAATTAAGCAGACTTAGGTTCATCAAGAAACAAGTGCATTATCCTACCTGTTTCAAATCCTCCTCATAATCACTGAGGTTGTAATTGATATCAGCATCAACTCCTCTGAACTTAATAGCAGCTCGATCATAGGCTCTAAATTCAGCAAACCCAATTTAAGAATACTAATAAAAAATACATACAGTAGTAACCACAATGACTAATTATCTAAATTCACAAACAGTACGAAATCCAAGCAAAAAAATATGAAGATGGCTTTTTACCTAGCTGCAGCATGAGCAGTGTCAAATCCACCTATGTCAAACCCAACACTTAAATTTTCATCAAAAACTTTCCAAATAGAAAAGCATGACAAATAATTGCCTTAATAATTACTATAACTAAATCCAAGCTAATCAAATAGGCAAGGTCAAAAACACATACCCAAATACACTTGTTTCCCGCAATCCCTGCACCCAGCAAAAATTAAAAATAATTAGTAAATCGGATTAATACTATATGAAACAGATGCATTTGCATAATTGCAATTCAAACTCAATACAAAAGAAAACAACCCACAAAAAATTAGAATAAAATAAGCAAATCCAAGTAACGAAACATGAAACCCAATAGAACCATATTAAGGAAATCGAAATTGGACTAACCAAATATGAGATTCCCATCTACCAGTTCTTCTATAGAAGGTGACCCCTCTATACTGAGAGCTCCGAGACCTCGGCCCTCTTCTGCTCTTCTTCACCTGCTGTTGCTGTGGTGGCGGTGCGGCTGGTTGCTGTTGTTTCTGTTGAACCAACCTGACCTCTCCGGTCCCGCCATGATCGAACCCAAGCTCCATCAAGTTCTTCCTCACCGAAGACGACGACGCTGACGACTGCCCCTGGCCGGGCCAATTGCTCAGGCCCCCGGTGACCGGGAACAGCTCCTTAGTCACGACGACATCGTCTTCTTCATCTTCTCCGCCCCTGACCTTGAGAATATCGAAGTTGAAGGTCGTGACGGCGTCGTATCTGGCGGCGCGTGTGGAGCACGAGTCGTCGTTGGTGCTGGATGCGTCGGCATTGACCACGGACGAGTTCGACGTCCCCGACTCGTCCATTTGGGTGCCGCACGACTCGACGTCGTTTGGGCCAGAACCGACGACATTCAGATTAAGATCCAGCATAGCTCAGCTCTCTTAATATAAATTTTAGTCCCTCTAAATTCAGCTCCGGTTCTAGACTTTTCAGCTCAGTCAGCTGACCGTCGATCGCCGGCTCTAACCGGACGGTGAAGATCGACCGAATCAGACACTAGTACAAAACACCGAGAAGCACATGATCGGAGCTCAAACTTGGAATTTTAGAAAGAGTACAAACGGGTGCGTCGGCGATCGCCGGAGATAGTAAAAAAGAGAAGGGAAGTGGGAACGGCGTCGTTTGCCTAAGCTAACGAGTTAATAAATTGCATTACTGATATAGTCGGCGGCGATGGGAGGCTGAGAATGGAAACCTCAACGGCGTCGTTTAATATGTGTGTGTTGTGATGCCATAACCATAAACTAGGAGACTCATAGAGTCATGGAATATAATAGGCGTTCAGAGAGAGAGAGAGAGAGAGAGAGGTGATAGGACGCGTGAGGGAACATTTCAGACCCATTTTAAGCGGACGGGAATATATATTTAAACATTTCTCGTTCTCTCTCAACCGGTTTCGTCGGTCACCGGTCATTTTGAGAGATTTTTTTTTTTTTTTTCTAGTCACCGGTGTCTCATACATGGGAACACCCGTCTGTAAGTTTTTAACCACTACCCATTGACCGTTGCCGACTTCACGTATACGGTCAAATTATATCATTTATCATGTATCATTTTTGTTCGCAGCCATGATTAAGTACTATTAGCGTCCACTTATCGTGTGTCGCGTGTTTAATTAGACTAAGCATTGTGCTAATGTATCGGTAATATTGGTATTGTTTGCTTGATTTACATTGGGTGCATATTTAACTGTTTAAGTTTTTAGAATTTAGTAATTGTCTAATCTGGTATTAGAGCTCTAATTTACTTAACCTTTTTTTTTTTGGGGGTCTGTTTTAACATTAAAATTAGAACTATAATATATGATTATATTTATAACAAAAGTTTAAACATAATTAATATGTGTAGTCAAGATACATCATGATAAAAGGTAGGTTAGTCAAACTAAACTCCAATTTCACTGAGACTATTGGTGACATAAAAAAAACGTGGGCCAATTGGTTTTGGTGACGACGGTGAAACCACTAATGAGATGGGAAACCAATCAAATCTGTCTATTTTATAAGATATTTGCTAAAATCTAGCAGCAAGCCACTCAATTTTCCAACTTTTTTGCTCAAATAATGTCACTGAATTCCTTGCCATTTTCGTTTCAGATAATATTTAATATTATGTCTTTAACACAATTTACGCTCCATTATCATGCTTATGTTAGATTGCCGTTTCTTTCTCATTTTTTTCAATTTTTAATTTTAATTTTCATATTAATTTAGTATGAAAACATGGTTGGAAGCTTGGTGGAGTCGGAGTAGGCAACGTCCATGGCTGTATCCTATTTTAGGTCACTTGTGGACAATTTTTTGGTTTATTCATGGGTGTAATGCAAAATGTATGACTCATTTATCATTTGAAATCCTATCTGCGCAATATTTATTTGATAATGCCCAACTTGATTTGTACGGATACAATTTATTTTGAGGTCTAAAAGTCACTTTTAGTTCCTCTAGTTTGGCATTTTAACCACTTTTAATCATGTAGTTTCAATTTCGTCAATTTTGACCATGTAGTTTCATATTTGTAGTAATTCAAGGACAAGTTAATATTCTTGTCAATTTGTTTGACGATGTAATGAGCAATTTCATCAACTTCAAATCCTTGAATATAAAAGCTCGTCTGAAACTCCCATAATTTCATATTAGGGCTTGAAATTAGTCATTTGAGTTTAGGGTTCTTCAAAAATTGGGATTATTTGTTGAATTTTGAGCCCTAATATGAAATGGGGAGAATTTCAAACAAACTTTTATGCTCAAGGGTTTTGGGTTGACGGAATTTCCCCTTGCATCGTTAAAGAAATTAACAAGAATATTAACATGTCCTTGAATTACTACATATACAAAACTATAATGACAAAATTGATAGAATTGAAACTATATGGTCAAAAGTGGTTGAAGTGCCAAACTATAGGAACTAAAAGTGACTTTTGACCTATTTTGACCAACCTAATTTTTATAATCAATGTGCAACTTGCTTAATTAAGAAAGCTACGTGTAATGTAGGAAATATTATTTCCACGTTTGTTTTTGGCAAGTGCCATTGTTAAGGTAGCAAATGTCAGTTGTTTCGACTCCGACAACACTAATAATATGTTGATTTAATTTGCTATGAAAATTACTCAAAAACTATTTTGGCTTGTCAATTCTGAAATGTTATGTCAACAACGTTAACAACATTTACCTCTATATTCGAGGTTGTGTGTGTTTCAATCTCTCTCTTCTAATATAGTTTGTATTAAAAGTGAAAATTATTTATTAACTAGCCTTTAGTCTAGTGGTATTTATCTTTAGCTCGTTTGAGGAGATTTCATATTCGACTCACATAGATAATTAGAAGGGAAATTCACTATTATGACCAATATAAGGGCCCAAATTATAAAAATATCATGTATGAAATGGACTTTAGAAACACACTCAAAGCCCATTTACAACATAACAAAGAGGCTTTTAATTTTTTATAAATTACAAAACTGCCATCAATTTTTTAAAATAAGCCAAACCCCAAAATCTCATAAAAATACCTAAAATACTGAATAGAGTATCAAAGTAATTTAATAATTAATATTAAAATCAATAAGGTCAGCTGTCATTTTTGGGGTTTTTTTTTTGGGTTTGTTTATAAAAATTCAATAATATAGAGTTTATCTATAATATTAGTGCTAAAAATAGATATATCACTAAATATCTCTAATTAGAACGATATAAATTTATGATGAGTTCAATACTTAATTATATGTATATTAGTTCATTATATGAGTTATTGATCTGTTATAAAAATATCTCCTCTTGTTTGTAGGTTTTTTCTTTTAAAGAGAAAATTATGCTAATATTGTAGTTGGAGATCCCGTAACATTTTTTCTTTCAAAACTATCCATGTGATTTACTTCGAAGAAAGGATAATATTCCAATGCCATCGCCACCTGGCATCCTCTCCTTTCAGGATCACTTGATTTTGAGCTGAAGTTTTACACGTGGAACAAAATGACGGGTCAAATAATGGGGTGGGCCCATACGTGAGGACAAGGGAAATCTTTGCCATATTTATTTCAATCAAATCATAATCTTGCCCGTTTTCCAATGGACCCTACCTTTTTCGACTCATCTGTTACTTTCTCCATTTAGGTAAAAATACGATGAATGTCTCTCCATCTCGTATGTACCGCGCTAAATACGACTTTTACCAAATTACGGCAGTGAAAAATTATTCGGCCTGTTTAAACATGGCGACCGAAGGATCCAACGGTCGGGATTAATTCGTATTGGCTGCGTCAGCCCTTATCTTATCAATGCTGGGAATTCCAAATGTATCCTCTGCCTCTCAATACCCAACCATGAAGTACACGTGCATTATGAGTGTGATGAGTTCTTTGTGCTTAATTACAAAAATACCATTCTTGTTATCACTTCGTGCCTAATTAGGCCATGCTATAGTACTACAGTGGACCAGAAATGCAAGATTGCACACGGAACATATGTTTTCCGTTCACAAGTTGTTACTGTGTCACTTTGAAAAAATTGTAAATTTAAACGAGACGTGTCAAATATGATCACTTTAGAAAGATAATAATAATTCTTTTTGATTCATATCGTTTTTAAATGACTTACAAGTAGGTCTGTAAACGAGTCAGAGATGGAATAGAGCACTTGAAATCTAACACGACTCGATTTTAAAAATAATTCGACTCGATCCGATATGAAAATTCGACTGATCATTAACAACTAGATCCATATTGATTTGTTGAATTATCCGATAACCCGATCAATAAACAAATAATTAATATTTGAATTATCGTATATTACAATGAATTCACCCTTGTTTTCGTTCATATAGTACGTACCCTAACACTAAGAAGGGCAGGTAAACTAAAGTGACCTAAAGAGTGAACAGCCGACATTTTGTTTACCTAACCCAAGTCATGAGTTTTACCGACAAAGTAAAGAAAAGAAGAAAGAAAAGAAGATTGTTGGCTTACTCACACTCACCAAAAGTCGAGCAAAATGATATAATAATTGGAAGATTCTTAGGACAAGAAATAACCACGTTGCTGAAGAAAATAAATTAGTCGTCGCAAATATTCATCTTCATTTTCCTTTCTATAAAACCCCGAGAATCCTTACCAAATGGGAAACATCAAATCTAGAAAATTTCAAACCTGTCTCTAGGGTTTCATTCAAATTCAACAAAGAAATAAATGATGTTCTTGCTTTCCCTTTTCGCCTTTTGCAAGATTCAACGAGTTTATACCTTAAAAAGAAGGAGAGATTCAAAGTGCATGTGGTGTGAACTAGCTTTAGCCTCATTTTACTTCAACCAACAAAGATTTTCCCATTCTTCTGTGACTCTATGACCAGGAAAATGCTTTGCATGCTGCCCATACCGATACATCAAACGCAAAACACGTGCATTAAACTTTTGTTTGGTATAATATCATTTCGTTTTCCATCATATTCGTATGATTTTCTATGAACCAGATTTGTTCGCACCTCACAGTGCCGGTGAAAAATCTGGTTTGAAGAAAGACACGAGAGAACTTATTCTTTTGTTCTTCTCTGCTCATAGGTTAGGATTCTCACGCGTACAACAACAACTAATTAAACATAGGCGCGATGGAAATTTCTTTTGATAAATACAATCGTAATATTGATTGCGATTACTTATAAGAAAATAGAATTTGAGACTTTTTTCTTTGTCATTTACAATATGTGGCGGGTTGTAAGGAATTTGTAGCTCAAGTGATTAAGAACATTTATCCTTGCACCCGATGTTCTAAGTTCGATTCCTGTCCTAATATATACATGCGATATATAGGCTGGTTTTAGAATCTCCTAATCCACAATTATAATTTTTGTGAACTAAAAGCCTGTCCAAACTCTATTCTTGGATTCCTTGGCTATTATGGAATCTAGTTGAAAATAATCTATCGTTGTTCACTTTGCTTATCTTTTTTCAGATTCTGTGCAATGCTTTAGTTAAGTATATATGTATTGCTTCATTGTGAAACTTAATTAAGGTGCAATTTCTCATCAAATTATTATGTTTTAGCAACCAGAAAAAAGAAGAAGATAATTATGAACTCCCACAAAGTTAACAATGGTAGTGGATGAAACAAGGATTAGCTTGGCCAAGTGGAAATCATAATTTCCTCCCAATAATGAAAAGAAAAACATTTCAACAAGTCTTATCGCTTATTGGTGATGTGGACATCCAGCACATGAGCAAAATCAATGGGAAGAAAAATCTTGTTGATGCCTTCACACAAATTTATGGGTTTGGTAGGTCTATGTTTAGTAACTTGTGTGGAAAAAAACCATATATATTTTTTCTATAAATTTAGGATTAGTTTTTTTTGTGGTCAATTCTATAAAGGATTAGTTAGAGAAATCAATAAACAAAAATAGACCCATAATGTTTAATACAAATTACAAAAGTCTCATGTTTGAACACACAGAGATCTCAGGTTCGAATCCCATGACATTATTTGTGTTTCTGTGTGTGAGAAATCTCATTCTCGTCTAATTTACATTATTGCCTGCACTAAAAAAAGTACAAATTACAAAAACCTTTTCTTTTTTATTTTTTGAAAATGGAAGAGAAGAAAAGCCAAAACAAAAGACTGGTGAATCATTTTGTCTGCTTTTTAAAATAGGTCATCCGAGTTGACAAGAAAGCACAAAATGTGGCAGTGGAAAGATACAAATTAAGCAATAAATAAAGTAAGAATAAAAACAAAATGAGTGAAATGACTTCTTCTTTTTTTTTTTTTTTTTTTTTTTTTGAGTCACACAATTAGAAGTACCTTCCCATTAAGGTAATCCTCTTACCTTAAAAGTTAAAAATTTGGTAAACTTAATTTCTAATTCTAGTAACTTCGACCAACCACTTCCCCACCACCATGATTGCGACTTTTTCTACCGGCTACAGCCGGTTGCCCTAATACATCCAATTCAGTTCAAAGCTGTACCCAAATTCCTTCGTCTCACCACTCCCTGTCTGCCACGTGTTTCTCTTTTTTGCAGCAATCTCCACCGTCCACCCTGATCTGTTCCGACGGTCGATGTGGCCAGGAAACATAGGATATTTTTCTCTGGAAATGATTGATCTTTGAAGAGGAAGAGCTGGAAGAGGCAAAATCTGTACTATCATTAAAGTGAAGCTAAAGTTATGGGAAAGTTCTTTTATTTCATATTCGTATCAACAAAAAGCTCTCTCAACATTGGATTTTCCAGCTCATTTAGACATTAGCCAAATAAAGAAGATCACTAGATGATTGTCTTCATTTCATTTCATGGGTTGGTTTCTTTCCAAAAGTTCGAATTCCCCATATTTCACTGCTAAAAATAATCTAATCAAGCCAACGTGATTTAGCTCGATAAAAAATAACATAGACTTGTAGAGTAATGATCTTAAGTTTGAACTCCTATGACACACTGGTAATATATGTGAACCTCCTTCCTCTTGTAGTTTAAACTATCGCTTGTATTAAAAACAAATCTAATCAACTTAAAAGAAAGCCCTCCCCTCTTCCCCTATTTCTCTAGGGTTTTGGTAAAGCAAATGCCCAATCCATTTTCATTTATTTTAATTCTGAAGATATTTTTTTCCTCATAACATGTACATATTCTAAAAAACTTGTATAGTAAAGGATTGAAATTTGTGATGGTTCTTGCTTTATTCAATATGCTTGATAGTTCATTGTATCGGTCTCACATGAAACCAAGTATTAAAATTCACAAGTTTATAATACATTAGAGTGACGTCAAAACATGGTTCAACGAACAATAATATCATATTCACACTATGACACAAATTACTTTATATGGTTCATCTAATTGGAGATACGTCCACTAAATTATTTAGGTTTTCTACTAAGAACAATAGCCTTAGATCTATGTAATCTCCATCTTAAAAACTACAACTTCATCTAATTGGAGATACGTCCACTAAATTATTTAGGTTTTCTACTAAGAACAGTAGCCTTAGATCTATGTAATATCCATCTTAAAAACTACAACTACCGAAGTTTGAAAATCATTCACCACGTGAACGATTGTTACTAACATAACTTACGTAACCCAACAACCATAAGGGGAAAAAAAAAAAGTTATTCAAAGCACAACATGATGAGCGCGGGACTTGGCGATAATGCACTACCCTACAAGGTGGGTTGTCAATATAGCAATATTTTATGGGTGGATTACTTAATTGGAAGAAACAATATAAAAAGGGAAAATAATAAAGAGGGTTTTGCCTTTTTTTTTTCTTTTGGGTGGGTATATTGTCTCTGCAAGAGGTGTACGAGGTTTAGGCCTAGGGAGACGTGGACGCTCCTTCTCCATTCATGGAAAGCCCTTCCCTCAATATTTTAATCCTTCGTTTTGTCAAACTTTCTACTTTTATTCATTATTTTTATTATTATTTTATTTGGCTTTTTATAATGGTTTTATTCAGTCTTCTTCATCAGCAATTATTGATTACTTTGAGATGATGAGGAGGAGACATAAAATAATAAAATAATACATAAATGGAAAATATCCAAGTCGTTAAATTACTCATTTGCCCTTTCTGTTTGGACTGTTGTTTTCTGATTTTGTTTTTATTATTATTATTTTTCTCCTCAAAACAAATCTTATTAATCATAAAAGAATTGATACAAAAGTAATAAAAGCATTTGAGTAATTTGACATGAATCACACGATTCACACCAGACATGGAACATCAAGAACACTGAATGGAAATGGATCATACTTTTGTTTTAATTTATAAAAAAAGGCTGTTGCCCCAGAAATAAAGTGAAAGGGAAGACCATTGAGGCAGACATACAAACTGTTGTATGTGGATTTATATGTACAAATTTTGACCCTCTGATGTGATTTTTAGTAACTCTGTTTTCCCCCAATATTCAACACACTAACTAAAATGCTTTTCATACCCACCACAAAATTTTTAAAAAAAAAATTTCAATGGAAATGTGCATACACATACACTCCTACCTACAAGTAGAAGGAAATGTAACTATGCCCCAAGTCTGATCTGATCTGTGGTAACAAAGTTGTACTCTCTCATTTCTTTATTTTGAATTCACTCTTTTTCTTTGCTAGAAGTATGTTTTTTGTTAAAAAAATTTATCAATGAGGATGGGGAGTCGAATTTGAGAGCTCTTCCAACATTGTGAAGAGAGATACTACTAAATTAAGAGTTAATTAATTCAATGGGTTTCAGCCCAATGAAAAAGAACATTGACTTGCAGACTAGTAGACTCATGTTCGAAATTCTATGACCATTAGCGGATCCAAGAATTTTCAGGGAAGGGGCAATATTATGAAACGTTCCATTATATTTTTATTACTAATACAAGCAAAAGCATATTTCTCAATGTAAACAACTGAGTAATCACTCAACTATTGATTCCCATTTTGTTACGCAATGATGTTTTCAAAATATTCATAGCCGAAAAATCTCTCTCCACCGAAGCTTCTTTGAGGTATTTTGTCAAACACTTTATGGGCACAAACAGAGGGGCAATTTCCATCATCCGCCACTGCCTATGACGCCTTATTAGTGCGTGTGAGAGAACTCCCCTCCCCCTGTAGTTTAGAAAAATGTTTGTATTAAAAAAAACTAAGAGTTAATTAGTCAAAAATATTTATATGAATATTGTATAAAACAACAACAAAATAATTGTCATGATAAAAAAAAAAAGAAAAAAGAAAAAAGAACAACATAATTGTACTTGGAAGGACTTAAATAATGGCAATCATCTAGAGGAAACTTAGGTATCAAGTCTGTATTTTCTAAAAAATAAGAGAAAACTATCAAATATGTACTGGAAGAGGTGTATTGTCTCTTGGAATGGAAGCATTGGTGAGGCAATACAATCAACTTTAATGAAAACCAGATTTCAACCTAGAAATACAACGTTGTTACATTAAAAAAACACATAAAATTAGCGATAAAATCGTACTAAATCATGGACACCAGATACAATGCACTAATGGATATAATATACCCAAATGGGGCAGACATAAGATTATAAAAAGCATAAAACTTCGAGGAGATTAAGATGCCGAAATTATTTATATTAAATATATTTATAAACAAAAATGCACGCCAATTCAGAGCTCAATCAGAATATAATCAAGACTTATTTGTTTTAATGAGGTTTTGTTGTATCCATGCTTAAAAGTTAATCAGGTCCAAAGTGCATATCAGACAAGGTTTTGAAAAGCAATTTTGCATTGTTTATTTGTTAAAGTCAGGCTGCAGCAGCTGGTTCAATGGATATGATTCGCATTTCAAAAATTACACCAGAAAAAAAAACAGCAATACAAACAACATGCATATAATATATGAGAGAGAGAGAGAGAGAGAGAGAGAGAGAGATTGTCCAATGTGTCCAAAGAAATCATACAAGAAAAGGCAAAACAAGAAAGAAAGGGAGGAAACCTTAAAATCCAGTCCAAGGTTTGGCCTCTTCTCATCATTTTTCCTTGTTTAAAGAAACAAATACAGAAGGCCATGGAGTACTTTATGTCCTTTTAGGCTATGAACAGGCAATACAACAGTTTACAGTTTTTTTTAGTTCTTTATACTTTTTATATGTATAGTTGTTATAATATGAAAGCACCTTTCCCTTGGTTCCTAGAAATAATTTTTTTTAAAAGGATCAACAAAAGAGTAAATTGTTTTTCAATTTGAATCTTGATGGAGTGCATGCTAAGAAACTCTTGTTAAAGATCTGATCTATACTAGCTAAGATTACTTTAAAAGATTTATACAAGGCCTTGCATGTTAATGATCCATAATATCCAAACCAATCTTAGCCTTCCATTTGTTTGAGAATCACATGTTCCACCTATCGACACAATATCATTTACATTTTCAGACAAAACAAAAAGAGCAAAATATATCACCGTTACTATTGAAAGGAGTGATAATATACTAAACTTAATTTATCACCGTTACTATTGAGAGGAGCAATAATATACTAAACTCATACATATTACACGAATGTTATGACTCAAACATAGGACCTTGCACTACACTAATGGATCCTTTGCAGATATCATTTATATTTGTTACATGAAGGCTCTCTCACCTAAACTCCATTCACAAAAAGGACAGAAATAGTCCCAACTCACACCAACAAGGGGTTTTTATAACAACATCAGAACCAATATTCAAGACTCACATAAGTTTTTATTCAGTTGAAGAAAAAAGAAAAATTTCAGGAGGAGAAACAATCAGATTCATGCTGTAACAAAAATCAATTTTGCAGATCAAGAATCAAAATTCAAGCCCAAAGTGAAGCAAATGTCTGGTATGTTCTGTTTGGAAAACCTCCCACTATCCAAACCTGTGTCAATTTCTTATCCTTAACTCGTTTTCTTAATCTACCTTGGTATTAAATTAAATCCAAGTTTAAGAATGCACTGGCCTCTCTAAATCTCCACCCTTTTGTAAGTTAAAGATGATTGGCTGATCCAGATATTTGCAAAGTTGATATGAAAACCAGCCTACCTACCAACGAGCAGCAAATGCGTTCTCAAACAGTCAAAACTTATATCAAAATCAGTCTACCAACAGACTTAACCTACATGTCCTATTTTTATCCCTTGCTTCAACTGCCTATTGCTATCAAGCAAACCCTACTTTATTGTTACTTTCCATATAAATCAAAAGAATTTACAGACAATATGGGGCACATTCCCATCATTGATTCCACTTGAGCATAAAGATACATTAGATAACAGATTCGGTAGTCGGCAGAGGTGAAAAATTATTATGGTGGATCAAAAGACCATTTCACTACTTTTGATATCGTTCTGGCTAATAACCTATTATATAGAGTATGTATTTTTTGGACGAAAACCAACAAATAGATCCTTTGATGATTTGCTACTCACTCATGTCATGGGCCCTAAGATGAGAAAATTCTTTAGCGTGACTGTTATAGCGTCATGTGGTGTTACCAATCAACTCATATTATACAACTGATCACCATAATTTTTTCGAGTCAGAGCGTGGATTTCACAACATACACTCACGCCCTGACTCAGAAAAGTTATGATGCTGTAAACAAGCGCATTTATTTATTAATACCATACCTAAGTTCATGAATTTGTCTTTAGAATGATTTTTTCAAGTTTTGGCGAGAATAACTTGCTACTAATGTGATGGGCCTACAAATAGCACATTGATGGCAGACACTAGATAGGTCTAAATCATCAACATTATAGCACTCTTTCGCTGCCACACTTTATAGGCCTATAGGCAAACATTAATTGGACTGAAAATTACAAGGCCTCTTCCAACTGCATTGCCACATGATTCCAGAGTCTATTGCATGCCGTTAGGTCTGATCTGAAGTTACAAGTCTCTTACTTTCTATTTCTGGGATGAAGATTACTCTTACTTTTAAAGGGCGCTCCAATTTTCACCAATAAACAACTTCCAACACAAATTGATGGTACCATGTCCCTAGTATTTGCTAGAAAACCAACCTGTAATTGGATTCTGATCCATAAGAATATTGTTCCCAAGCCTTTCTCTAGCCCCTTCCTTTTCCTTCTTAATTTATCATGGAATTGTGATAAGCATATGATAAAAGCGTAAAGGAAAAAATATTAATTAACTTGGCATCATAAAATATTTCATCCAATTTGGTCAAACCATATTAAAGAGTACATAATGGAACAACAAACTTGAATTACTAGAAAGCATTTAGATCATCAGAGCCTTTGTTATGCACAGGCCAATACACAAGAAATAAGCCAACCAACATTCTCATCTGCCTAATTTTAAACCCTGTTCATGAAAGAAGCTAGAAGGATACAAAAGTAGAAGATAAAACAAAAAGGGCCATCGGCAAGTTCTAAATCTTGGTTTATCTTTCCTTCACAGTTAGCTTAGTGCGTGGGGAAGCCATGCTGCTTATGAGGTTATAACTCTGAGGAATATCTATCTTTCTATATACAAGGTGACAGACAATCCAAAACAATCACTAATGCCATGACATTTAAATTTCTTGCACATGCCTGCAAATTTGTGCAGCTTTCCTTCTGATTGATCACTGAAATCTTTCCCCATCAAAATTAATTATGTCACTGTGTCCTGCATTTTTGTCATTACAACGTGAGATTATTATTCACTCTAAAAGGAAAGAAGGCAAACTCCTAAACAAGCTTGAGCCTAAATATTTTCTAAAACAAATGAAGTGAGAAGTGGAGAGCACTACCATGACTATAATTGACTAAGAGGTTTCTTCAGTGGGATATCACATGAACCAAAAAATTAGTTAAATGATAGGTACTAGCCACCAAGTACTCCACCATTGATAAATTTTGACTTAATTTGGATTTACAGATTCACTCAACAAGAGTCTCAGTGACAAACCTTGACAATGAATTGAGTTTATCTCTGGTCCTGTCAGTTCTATTCCATCATCATTAAGCAATGTGATTCCAGATGACGTTATGTTATAAGGGAAGGTCAGAAGTGATGATATGGGCGACTTTGCCAGCTTGATGAACCTCTTCCCTACAAGAGAAAACGAAAGTGTGGAATCAGTAATAGGGGAAAACAGTTTTGGATTCCACGTATTGTCATCACTGTCATCATCTCATTAAAAGGTCAAATTTTCTCCAACTCTGGAACCATAAACTGTTATGACCATTCAATTCTAATTATATACAGTAAAATCATCGGTTTTAAAAAGATATCCACATCAATTTTGCTAAACAAATCAATCAAAATGAAAAAAGGGATTAATTGTTGCTGTTAATCTTCTGATAGCTTCTGGAAGGCATTGAAGAGAATATAGGGCACACAGATTCATACATATTAACAAACCTAAGAAATAGAGTTGCATATATTCTGAAAGAAACATAACCATACAATTAGATTTGCAAAGAGACCTCATCTGAATAACTAAGCAGCAAGAGTCTGCTTCATGACAGTTTAATAATTTTCAAGCTAAAGCATATATTGGGCAAACCAGATTTAGAATCCAGCACTAGACGTATGGTCACAGCATGGGCCCAGTGAATCCCCAAAGCAGCAACAAGATGAGAATCGTATCCTGTATGATCCTCCACTGCTTTTTCCCTGCTCTGCCCTGCACAAATAAAATATATTGCATTCATAACCCATACCGAGGATATCACAATCTGACAATACTGTCCTACCTTGAAAAGAATACTGGCAGGCTTCATCACGAGTTTGAGACCTCACTTGGTTTGTAACAACAACAGGGATTCGTGAAAATTCAGCAAGCGACCTGAATATGTTAAAGAGAGAAAAGGAGCTTTATCACCATCAGAAAGATACAACCACCAACACCAATAAAGTTTCAAATGTCTAGGATTCTCACTTAATAAAGGAAATATGCCAACCCAATAAATGCTGCCTGGCAGGTCCCTGTCCATATTCCCTGGAAAAAAAAATATCAGCATTCTTAACAACTGCAAGAAAACTGGATAATCATTAAATATGACCATTCTATGGGAAGACATGTCTAAGGACACAAAATAATGAAATAAAAGGATTCATAGAGCTGAACTAAAGAAGGAAAACAAATATCATACGAAATACACAACCCATATTTTGACAATCTAACAGAGATATGACAATATATACCAATCTTATCCCTTGCCTAGTACCTAGACAGGGATGTCAAACATGTTGAGGAATGAGTGGGTTCTCGAATCATCCTATAAACAGTTAATAAAGTAAGGAAACATATTTGATTATTCAGAAAGCTAATTCTACTCATATATAGCCCTTCTAACACATCAGAGTTTTGTGATCTAAAATTAGGGACTGATTGTCTTGTGAGTCGTGTGTGTGTGTGTGTGTGTCTGTGTCTGTGTGTCTGTCTGTGTGTCTGTCTGTCTGTCTGTCTGTCTCTCTCTCTCTCTCTCTCTCTCTCTCTCACTCATGCAACGATATACACACGGATATGGAGATGAGTATATAACATGTGAAAAGGCATCACATTATGCTGGCTTGACATCACTAACTTTAAGAGGAGTGACATTTCGATCTCAAGTTTTGTTTAAAACTCGAATTATCACTATCTCAAATGGACGATTCAAAATTTTATAGGACAATGATGGGAAAAATTACAAAAGTTAAAGAAACAAATGTAAAGAAAATGCAGCCAACACACAACTGAATATTTAAATCGTAAAACATAACGTAACAGAGAGAAAACGAAACAATCATTGGAAAAACAAAAATCACAAACACAGTTGAAAATATTATTTTGGAAAACAAGATATGGGATCAGATGAGTGAATGACAACAAGCTTACAACTCCAGTCTCAGTGTCAGTGTTAGTGGTGTCTATCCCCCTCACTTCCCCCTCATTATTGAATTGCCAGGATGCATGTCATTGCAATATATAGATTTATAAGGAAACAACTCACCTGGACCTGGGAAATGATAGTTTTTTTAGGAGAGACGTCAGAGAAAAAGTAATGTACAAGAACGAAAATTATACAAGATAATGCTGTGCATAACAATAACAACATCCTTAACCAAAAATACTGTCTCAAAGTAACCCTCAGTCATCCAACAATGTCTTGTACCCAAATAGAAAATATTTCCAGTACATAAACAATAGCAACAGCATTTAGATTTATCACCCATCAAACAATGTTTCCAGTACATAAAATCTGTCTGCAATTTCTGAGCAATTACTTTTATGAGAAACTTCATGCAAAGATAAAATCTGTCCACTGTGCTCTTGCATCAGCGGACAGAGGTTTGTAAGGGATCTTTGGTTGAAACAGAGGTTCTCCTATTGTCCCATACAAAATAAAATAGAAATTCCATAAAACAGAATTAATACCAGAAATTCCGGATACAAGTGAGAAGGCATTTTCACCTCCCGCCATCCCCACGACCACGGTAATACCTTTATGGTCGTCAAAGATGCACCAGTTCATTGTCCACAGATGCAAATTAATTTCACAGTGATACTTTTATCAACGGCAACGAAGCAGGATCCACTTCATCTTTCGACAGTAATTGAACTATCAACTCCGTTGTTGATGCATCTGCAGATAAACCCCATTTGTTGAATAAGTACCATCGCCCTTGATGTCTCTTTGTTACTGATAAGCCCTCTGATAATTGTGTTATATGTGCAACCATCTGGAGAACAGCCTTTCCCTTCCATTTCAACCAGCAAATTTTCTGCTTCACTTGTTAGGCCTCCAATACAGAGTCCATTAATCATTATAGTGTATGTCCTGACATCAGGCCGAAGTCCTTTTGATGATAAACCACAAAACAGATCCCTTGCAGATTCAATTTTTCCAGCTATGCACAAACCTTCAATAAGAATATTGTAAATCACAATATTAATACCCAACTTCTTCGCTTCCATCTCTCCAAACAATTGCATTGCCCTAGAAAGTTGTTGGTTTTTACACAGGCCATCCAGTAAAATAGACTAAGTTTGAACATTTGGAAGCTGGCCACAAGCTTGCATCTCGGAGAACAACTTTTGTGCATCATCTATTCTACCCGCTTTGCAAAAACCGTCCAGAAGAGTGTTATAAGTAATGGTATTTGGAACCAGTCTCTTATGAGACATATCCAGAAAAAGCATCATGGCCTCATCTACTTTTTTATGCTTACAATATCCATTTATCAATGTGCTGTAACTAACAACATTAACCAATGAGCCCTTGCTAAGCATTAGTTCAAAAACTTTTTGTGCCTTTCCTATTTGTCCTCGCAAACAGTAACCATCCATGAGTGAACTGTACGTAACTGTATCAGGATCAATATCTCTCTGAATCATCATTTCAACTACGCCTTCTGCTTCCACGACCATCCCCTCCTTACAAAGTGTGTCTACCAAGATGTTGAACGTGAACACATTTGGAAAGATATTTTTACTCACCATGTCATTCAACAACCTTGTAGCTTTTTTCCAATCGCCTAATTTGCAAACTCCATGAATCAAGGATGTATAGGTAATGACATCTGGGGCAATACCCTTGCTCATCATTTCTGAGAAAAGGTTAAATGCATCATCCACTAGTGTATCCTTACAAAGACTGTCGATGATTGTGTTATAGACAACTAGGTCAGGCTTGCAAGCTCCTTCCTCCATCTTCCTAAGCAACTGAATAGCAGCACTATTGTTACCTTTCATGCAAACGGCCTTTACTAGTGTGCCATAAGTAATCACATTAGGCTGACAATTACCTCCCGCAATCATTTTGTTGAAAATTCCTGCCGCCTCCGCCACTCTATTCCCAAGAAGAAAGCCGTTGATTAGAGTAGTGAAGGTAAAGACATCTGGTTGAAGACCAAGTTTGAAGAATATTCCCAAGACAGATAAACTAAAACCCATTTGGTTTAGATGACACTAACAACTAATGAGAATGGTTAGAGTGCACACACTAGGTCCAATTCCGGACGCACCCATTTGGTTATACAACCAGATGACTGCCGAATAATGTTTCAATTTCGCAACTTGACCCAATATTTGATTGAAACGAACAACTGAAGGCGGAGGACGCATTTGAAGCATTCTATCAAACACATTGAAAGCATCCTCAACAGTTGTGATTTTGGGTGAGTTTCTCACTGGCTGCTCTAGTTGGGTTCTTGTAGATTTGATTGGTTTAGAAGGTTGAGAGTGAAGGAAAGCAAAGTAATCTTTGGCGAAAACAACAATAGTGGAGTTAGAGTGAAGACAATGCATACCTCTCCATCTCCTGCTGCTGCAATAAGAAGAAGAAGCAGCAGCTATATTCCGCATCATCATCTTCAGCATCTCTCGAATAATAGCACTGACACTGAGTAAGAAAATGTGCAAAACTAGCCTTTATTTAAACACACTAAAATTCTAAACGAACTTCATTCAAACACGCTTTTTGACATCTTCCACTTGTTGGGGTGTGCACGGAACAGCCTCCTCCATGGCTTTAGAATTGAACCATCCCCTTTCGGGGCCCCTTTTAATTGCACCGTACTCTTGAAATTTTGGTCAAATCTCACTTTGCCCCTCAAACTCAAAATGACCCAGTTTCATCCATTAATCGAGGTTTGATAACCCACTTTACCTTTTCCCTTTAACTTCATCCAAAAGTCTTTTAACTTTGATTATGTGGCAATGATGTATTTGTAATTTCGTACACATGGATAATTATCTATCAATTGAGTGGGTGACATGGCAAATGGTGCCCACCTCCACATAAGAAACTTTAAAATCAATTTAAAATAAGAAATTTAAAATAAATAATAATAAAAACTATCAGCCCCAAGTCACCCCTTTCTCGACCCCAATCCCTAGCAAAAACCCTATTTATAAAGGCAAAAACCCTTTTTAGTCTAGGAAAAGGAAAAAGTAAACTTTAAGAAATAGGAAAGCAAATTAACTAATAAGAGATCCTTTAACAAGAATGAATCTTTAAGAATTAGGAAAACTAATAATATGCATTCTGCATCACCTTACTATCACCACCGTCACCACCGCCGCCACCTGCACCACCACCACCACCCCCCTTACCCCCACCTCTACCACTACCACCTCCACTATCAACCTACCATCACCACCACCACAACCACTACCAGCATTATTACCATCACTGCCACCGCCACCGCCACCACCTCCACCACCACCTCACTCCCACCACCACCATCACTATCACCCCCACCTCCTCCACCACCTCACTCCCATCGCCACCACCACTACCACCCCCACCTCCTCCACCACTACCTCCCCCACAAACCACCATCGCCACTGCATTGCCATCACCACTGCCATCGCCATCACCACCACCGACATCGCTATAAACACCATTAAAATCAATAATAAAATTCTAACAAACTCAATTAAAATCTATACACAAATTCAGTCAAAATCTATATGGAGTTTGTAGAATTTAGTCAAACTTAATTAAATTCAATTAAACTCCATCAACTTTATAACTCTTTTAAAATCATTTAAAATCTAAATTGAATACACCCTCCTAAGTCAAAATTTATCAATGGTGGTGTACTTGGTGGCTCGTACCTATCATTTAACTAATTTTTTGTTCATGTGATATCCAAATGAAAAAACCTCTTAGTCAATTATAGTCATGGTAGTGCTCTCCAATTCTCAATTCATTTGTTTTAGAAAATATTTAGGCTCAAGCTTGTTTAGGAGTTTGCCTTCTTTCCTTTTAGAGTGAATAATAATCTCACGTTGTAATGACAAAAATGCAGGACACAGTGACATAATTAATTTTGATGGGGAAGGATTTCAGTGATCAATCAGAAGGAAAGCTGCACAAATTTGCAGGCATGTGCAAGAAATTTAATGTCATGGCATTAGTGATTGTTTTGGATTGTCTGTCACCTTGTATATAGAAAGATAGATATTCCTCAGAGTTATAACCTCATAAGCAGCATGGCTTCCCCACGCACGAAGCTAACCTTGAAGGAAAGATAAACCAAGATTTAGAACTTGCCGATGGCCCTTTTTGTTTTATCTTCTACTTTTGTATCCTTCTAGCTTCTTTCATGAACAGGGTTTAAAATTAGGCAGATGAGAATGTTGGTTGGCTTATTTCTTGTGTATTGGCCTGTACATAACAAAGGCTCTGATGATCTAAATGCTTTCTAGTAATTCAATTTTGTTGTTCCATTATGTACTCTTTAATATGGTTTGACCAAATTGGATGAAATATTTTGAGCTTATCACATGACTCAAATAATCAAAACAGTTTATGATGCTAAATTAATTAATATTTTTACCTTGACACTCATATCATATGCTTATCACAATTGTATGATAACTTAAGAAGGAAAAGGAAGAGGCCAAAGAAAGGCTTGGGAACAATATTCTTATGGATCAGAATCCAATTATAGGTTGGTTTTCTAGCAAATACTAGGGACATGGTACCATCAATTTGTGTTGGAATTTGTTTATTGGTGAAAATTGGAGCTCCCTTTAAAAGTAAGACAGTTATCTTCATCCCAGAAAAAGAAAGTAGGAGACTTGTAACTTCAGATGAGACCCAACGGCATGCAATAGACTGTGGAATCATGTGGCCCTGCAGTTGGAAGAGGCCTTGTAATTTTCAGTCCAATTAATGTTTGCCTATAGGCTATAAAGTGTGGCAGCAAAAGAGTGCTATAATGTTGATGACTTAGACCTATCTAGTGTCTGCCATCAATGTGCTATTTGTAGGCCCATCACATCAGTAGCAAGTTATCCTTGCCAAAACTTGAAAAAATCATTTTAGAGACAAATTCATGAACTTAGGTATGGTATTAATAAATAAATGTGTTTGTTTACAACATCATAACTCTTCCGAGTCAGGCTGCCAGCGTCTGTTGTGAAATCCACGCCCTGACTTGGAAAAATTATGGTGTAATCAAGTGATTGTCTAAACTACAAAGAGGGGGGCTTCTCTTACACAAACTAATAAGGTGTCATAGGTAGTGGCTTGCACCTTTCCTTGCCGGAAAAAGTTATGGAGATGCTAGAAATTGCCCTTCTGTTTGTGCCCATAAAGTGTTTGACGAAATGCCTCAAAGAAGCTTCAATGGAGAGCTTTTTCGACTATGAATATTGTGAAAACATCATTGTGTAATAAAACACTGTCACGTATATGTCTCTTAACTTTTCAATTTGGGACAATACTCTTAACAATAACTAGTATGATGCACAATGTCATTTATAAAATACAAAACCTCATTTACCACATTTACCCTTGATACGTGAATGCAAAAGATGCAGTTGCGATACTCAATAATCCTAGGAAGGGCATGAAATTAAGAAGTATTGAAAGAAGTAAATCTTTTCATGCCTTAGTTAAAACCTTGACGCATGCGTATATTTGGGCAAACATTGACGTAAAGGTTAATAGTATTTTATAGTAATAATAAATAAATACTTTTTTTGGTCAAAAAATAATTAATTAATTAGAACCCCATTATACTGGCTCTCTCTCTCTCTCTCTCTCTCTCTCTCTCTCTCTCTCCACATCATCATCATCCCAAACTCTCTCCACATCATCATCATCCCAAACCCTATTACCACTGCAGACGGTGTATGATTTTTTATTTTTTATTTTAATTTTTTTATTTTTGTTAAATTTGCAGAAATAGAGATAGGAGGGTTGGCATGGGGCCCTGAGTTGGGATGAATCTGGGCAATCGGCAGACTTGATTAATGATAAATTTCCTTACTTTAAACTATTTGATTCCTTCCCTTTCCCTTTGTCTCTTCGATTTCTAATTCTTCTCCTTGATCCCTTATTTCCTCTTTGTTCTACTGCTCAAGTGTTTACTCTAAACCTATGGACTGTTCTACATCAATTGGTAATCAGAGCCTTCCTTCACTTTCGTTTGCGTTTGCTCTCTACCATGGTGCCCCAAACCGTGGCCAGCCTTGCAGAACAATTTCATGCGTTCCAAGACAAAGTTTCTGACGATATCGCTGGCATGGAAACCTAACTCTCCAAACTCAGCGTTGACCTCAAAGACGAGTTGGTACAGGCTCTCACACATCGTGCGAAGACGGACCTGGCCATCACCAAACTCCAAGACTCCGTTCAGTTGCTTATCAATCACTTTCGGGTTGGACATGCTGAACCTTCTTCTACCTCCGCAGTGCTCTCGAGTTCCTCTACACCACCACCAAAAAGTGGCCTTCTGCCCAATCCACTAGTGGATAAAAAAACTCAAGGCCGTGCCATACGGCATGCCTCATATGTCACATCCCAATATCAACTCTGCCGTAGCACGATATTGTCCGCTTTGGGCCCCCCTCTCTGCCTGCACGGTTTTGTTTCTGGGAGCTCACGAGCAACTTCCCAGTGGGTCACCCATCCTGGGATTGCTCTGGCCCCCAACTCACTTAACTTCGGAGTTCATACGACTCCGAAGCCAGTGAGCTCTCAAAAAGCCTCGTGCTAGATGGATGCGGGTGTGCACATATAAGGCACATCACCCCCTCTCCATTGGTTAATGTGGGATCTTACAATCCACCCCCCTTAAGGGCCCGACGTCCTCGTCGGCACACTCGCACCACACGGCAGAGTGGCTCTGATACCAAATTGTTACACCCCAGGATCAACTCCGCCGTAGCACGATATTGTCCGCTTTGGGCCCCCTCTCTGCCCGCACGATTTTGTTTCTGGGAGCTCACGGGCAACTTCCCAGTGGGTCACCCATCCTGGGATTGCTTTGGCCCCCAACTCGCTTAACTTCGAAGTTCCTACGACTCCGAAGCCAGTGAGCTCCCAAAAGGTCTCGTGCTAGATAGATGCGGGTGTGCACATATAAGGCACATCACCCCATCTCCGTTGGTTGATGTGGGATCTTACATCATAGCTCAACTGGGCTTTCACTTGATGAGCCTAAGGCTCAATTGGAGTCCCCCTTTTCTTTTGGGTCTCTGGCGCCACCCCATTATACCCAACACACAACGGGCCCTTCTATAGTTCCACATGATCAAGGCACTCATCCCCCTCGCCATTTTGACAACGATGTCATCCGCCACATCAAGCCTACCACTCTTACTTTTGATGGTCGTGAGGATCCTACAATGTTGCTTGATTGGGTTCAAGCCATGGAAGATTATTTCACTTGGTACGACTTGACGTATGCTCATAAACTTCGCATTGGTAAGATGACGCTATAGGGAGCCGCTAGACAATATTGGAATTCCATGGAGGATCAACTATACCAATTTGGATAGCCACCTGTGACTCTCTGGGACGAGATGAAATTAAAGCTTCGCGAACAATACCTTCCCCTCTTTTATCGCCATCAATTATATGACCAATTATGGAACCTTTCACAAGGAAGTTTAACCGTTAATGAATTCCACGCTCGTTTTATCGAACACAAGATACGTGCGGGAATTTGTGAAGAAACCGACATCACTATGTCTCGCTTTACCCATGGTCTTCGGGACGATATCAAACGTGAAGTCCGGAGGTTTCGTCCGCATACTTTGGATGCATATTGCCACGCATTGGAAGCTAAAACTTTTTTGCGTCCACAAAGTCGATATACAGGGCATACTGGGCACTCTTCCACTCATACTCCAAACTGTAGTACTCTTAACTCTAAATATGGCGTTGTCAGTCCACCTACTCCTACGATACCTGCAACAGAAAAAGGACCAGCCCCATCCACGACTGCTCATATCGAATGCTATTGTTCCCACGCTAAGGGCCACATCGCCTCCCGTTGTCCCTACAGAACTGTAACCCTTGGTTCCCTCAATGAAGACTCTTGTGTGGATGAGTATGTGGAGCCCCTTGAACCTGTTTATGATCCAGAACTTGATAATTGATGCGAGGAAGAGGCATTTCACCAACTAAGTGTTATGTGTTGTATTTATTCAGCACCTACATCTCCACCTCTTAATTCATGGAAGCGCACAAGTATCTTTCAAACCTATGTCCCTTGCGGTACCAATAGATGCCAACTAGTTATTGATGGGGAAAGTGCGCTGAATGTTATCTCTCAAACTACTGTCGATCGCCTTCATCTTCAAGCTGAGCCACACCCTCATCCTTTTTATGTTGGCTGGGTCGATAAAACTAGGTTACCTGTTACTGAAAGATGTCTTATTCTTCATCAATTGGGTCCCTGTCACGAGCAACTTTATTGTAATATCCTACCTATGAGTGTCGCACATGTGCTCCTAGGCCGGCCATGGCTTTATAACCGCCGTGTGAAAAGTTGCGGCAAAGAGAACACCTATACTTTTCAACATGAAGGAAAGAACATAACACTAAAGCCTTCCAATCCGGCCATTAAACTAATGATGTTCAACCAACACTGTCAATTAAAGAGAAGGCTTCGAAGCATCGATTGAGTATTTTATCACATGTAGACTTTGCACACGAACTGCAAGAAACTGGTATGGTCTTTGCTCTCTTGCTTACACCGGCATCTAACTACACCCCCACTCCACTTGCCGAACCCATACAACAGCTCCTCACTGAATTCTCTGATGTCATATCTGATGACTTACCAAATGACCTACCTTCAGTGAGAGAGGTTCAACATGTCATTGACCTTGTTCCTGGTTCGCAAATTCCTCATCTTCCCCATTATCATATGAATCCACCTAAGCGAGTATAATTGAATCGTCAAATTTAGGGGTTGTTGGCTAAGGGATTTATTCGTCATAGCTTAAGTCATTGTGCTGTTCCAGTTCTCCTTACCCCCAAAAAGGATGGTTCCTGGTGAATGTGTGTGGATGGATAGTCACACTGTAAATAAAATTACAGTTAAGCATCGTTTCCTCATCCCGCGACTTGAGGATATGTTGGATGATTTGGCTAGTTCCCAATGGTTTTCTAAGATAGATCTTCGCAATGGCTACCATCAAATTTGTATTCGTGAAGGAGATGAGTGGAAAACCGCGTTTAAAACCCCTGATGGCTTATATGAGTGGCTTGTGATGCCCTTTGGCATGTCTAATGCACCCAACACGTTCATGAGGGTGATGACTCACGTGTTATGACCTTATATTAGTAAATTTCTGGTGGTTTATTTTGATGTCATACTATTATACAGTCGCTTTCAGGAGGAACATCTCCAACATCTTAGGACGATATTCTTTACTTTACGAAAGGAAAAACTGTACGCCAACTTAAAAAAATGCTCGTTTCTTCAACCACAAGTTTTATTCTTAGGGTTCAATATTTCTGCAGTTGGGGTTAGCACAGATCCTGCCAAGGTGGAGGCTATTACTGGTTGGCCAACACCCACGACTTTGACAGAGGCACGCAACTTTCATGGTCTTGCCTCTTTTTATCGACGATTTATTCCAGGGTTCAGTAGTATTATGGCACCAATAACTGACTGTACGAAACAAGGAGCTTTTCTTTGGACCCCTGTGGCCGCCAAGGCCTTTACAATTTTGAAGCAGAAGATGACTCAAGCGCCTATTCTTCGACATCCTGATTTGACTAAAGTCTTTGAAGTCGCATGTGACGCTTCCGGAGTTGGGATTGGTGGTGTGCTTAGCCAATAAGGAGTTTTATGATGTGGTACAAGCACTTCGGTATTGGCAATATTACCTACTGCCAAACGAATTTGTGTTGTATTCAGATCATCAAGCTTTGAAATACCCACTCTCAACGCACCATTAGCAGTCGACATGTTAAGTGGTCCGAATATCTCCAGATCTTTACATTTGTTTTACGACACCGTCCGGGCATTGACAATAAGGCAGCCGATGCCCTTAGTCGCGTGGCTACTATTTTGCACACAATGACAGTTCAGGTAACAGGGTTCGATCGTATTAAGGCTGAGTATTTGTCTTGTCCAGATTTTGGCATGAAGTTTCCAATGGTAACCGTCGCGAGAATGCAGACTTTATTACAAGGGATGGGTTCTTATTTCGAGGAACACAATTATGTATTCCCCGTACTTCTCTCCGTGAATTCCTTGTTTGGGAACTACATGGTGCCGGCCTCGGAGGACATTTTGGAAAAGATAAGACTATTGCCTTGGTGGAAGATCGTTTCTATTGGCTGTCGTTAAAACGTGATGTTGCTCATCTCATCTCCCAATGCCACACAAGCCAGCTAGCTAAAGCTCGCAAACGTAACACAGGTTTATATACCCCTCTACCAATACCTCACGCCCCATGGAAGGATCTTAATATGGATTTCGTGCTTGGTTTACCTAAGACTAGTCGCGACTATGACTCTATCTTTGTCGTAGTTGATCGTTTTTCTAAAATGGCACATTTTCTGCCTTGTGCCAAACATACTGATGCTTCTTGTGTGGCCAAGTTATTTTTTAAGGAAGTAGTCTGTTTGCATGGCCTCCCCGTCTCCATTGTTTCTGATCGTGACATCAAATTTGCTAGTTAGTTTTGGAAGACTTTGTGGAAGCTTTTCGGTACTACTTTGAAGTTTTCTTCTGCTTTCCATCCCCAAACTAAGGTGGTTAATCGCATCCTTGGTGATTTACTCCGCTGTTTAGTTGGGGATAAACCTGGTAATTTGGATCTCTTGTTGCCTGTGGCTGAGTTTGCTTATAACAACTCAGTTAATTGAAGTACCAGTAAAAGTCCTTTTGAGATTGTTCATGGATTTTCTCCCCGATTACCGGTTGATTTAGTTGCTCTTCATGTGGCTGCCCGTGCCTCAAATTCTACTACGTCATTTGTGTCACACCCCGGACCGGCTCCGCCGTAGCAGGATATTGTCCGCTTTGGGCCTGGCTACATTCTCACCAGCCAGCACGGTTTTGTTTCTGGGAGCTCACGGAGCAACTTCCCAGGGGGTCACCCATCCTGGGATTGCTCCAGCCTCCAACTCGCTTAACTTCGGAGTTCCTACGAACTCGAAGCCAGTGAGCTCCCAAAAGGCCTCCCACAAGTTGGGGGTATCCCATCTAGCAAGATATTGTCCTCTCTGGGCCCACTCGACAGTGTCCCGCAAGGATTTGTTCCGGGGCAGCTACATTCTCACTCCCCAGAGGCCTCCTACTAGATGGATGCGAGGTGTGCCATATAAGGCACATCACCCCCTCTCCGTTTGGTCGATGTGGGATCTCACAATGCTCTGATACCAAACTGTCACACCCCGGACCGGCTCTGCCATAGCAGGATATTGTCCGCTTTGGGCCTGGCTACATTCTCACCAGCCCGCACGGTTTTGTTTCTGGGAGCTCACGAAGCAACTTCCCAGGGTGGTCACCCATCCTGGGATTGCTCCGGCCTCCAACTCGCTTAACTTCGGAGTTCCTACGAACCCGAAGCCAGTGAGCTCCCAAGAGGCCTCCTACTAGATGGATGCGAGGTGTGCCATATAAGGCACATCACCCCCTCTCCGTTTGGTCGATGTGGGATCTCACAATTTGCTGAACATATTCAGCAACTGCATGATGACGTCCGTAGGCATATATCCATGCACACCGACACTTATAAACTGGCAGCCAATGCTCATCGTCGTCAACAAGAGTTTCAGGAAAGGGATTTTGTTATGGTGTGGATTTGTCCTGAGCGTTTTCCTAAGCAATCTTTTAAGAAGCTTCATGCTCGTCAATGGGTCCTTATTGTATCATTAAGAAGCTTGGGTCCAATGCTTACTTGATTGAGTTGCCCGCAGATATGTATACAAGTCCCATTTTCAATGTTTCTGATTTATCTCCTTATTGGGGCACCTTTTCTCCTCCTATTTTTATGGATGTTGCTCATGGTTCCACTCCTCCTATGGTGCCGCATATTCCTTCTACTAGTTATGTCCCTACATATCAGATTGAGGACGTCTTGGATCATGAAATTATGGCCTCGTCTATTGGAGGTCCTACCCGTTATCTGGTTCGTTGGGTTGGAAGGCCTGCTACTGAGGATACTTTGATTACAGAAGCTAAATTTCGCCAGTTGGATTCCACTCTTCTGCAAAGTTATCAGGATGCTCTTCATGATCTTGATTTGGCTGCATCCCATCCTTCCATCATCCATACTTACAAACGTCGTCATCATCAGTAATCTTGGTGTACTCGCCGGTGTCGAGTTCTTTTTCGGTGGGAGAGAATGATGCAGAATGCATATTATTAGTTTTCCTAATTCTTAAAGATTCCTTCTTGTTAAAGATCTCTTATTAGTTAATTTGCTTTCCTATTTCTGAAAGTTTACTTTTCCTTTTCCTAAACTAAAAAGGGTTTTTGCCTCTATAAATAGAGTTTTTGTAATCTTTTAAGGCAGACTTGATTAATGATAAATTTCCTTACTTTAAACTCTCTAATTCCTTCCCTTTCCCTTTGTCTCTTCGATCTCTAATTCTTCTCCTCGATCCCTTATTTCCTCTCTGTTCTGCTGCTCAAGTGTTTACTCTAAACCTACGGACTATTCTACATCATGGGGTTAGTAGTGGGGGCGATGGTGGGTGGTGGTGGAGGTGGTGGTGGTGCTAGAGGGCGGCACCGACGATGATTGTGGTGGTGGTGGTTGTGGTGAAGGCAACGACGATGATGGCCGTGGTGGTGGGGGGGGGGCGGCTATGGTGATAGTCATGATTGATGGTGGTAGTAGAAGTGATGAAATTATATCTTGAGAATAAAAACAATATATGAATAATGCTACTCTAATCACATTTGTATACCACATCCCTATACCATCTTATATGGCAGTTGAGGTGGACAGTCACATCAATTAAAATTATTTAATATTTTATTTTATTTTACAATTTATTCCAGTATTTGTTTTTCTAATTGTCCTTAATTTGGATTTCCAGATTCACTCAACAAGAGCCTCAGTGACAAACCTTGACAATGAATTGAGTTTATCTCCGGTCCAGTCAGTTCTATTCCATCATCATTAAGCAATGTGATTCCAAATGATGTTATGTTATAAGGGAAGGCCAGAGGTGGTGATATGGGCGACTTTGCCAGCCTGATGAACCTCTTCCCTACAAGAAAAAAACGAAAGTGTGGAATCAGTAATGGGGGAAAATAGTTTTGGATTCCACGTTGTCATCATTGTCATCATCTCATTAAAAGGTCAAATTTTCTCCAACTCTGGAACCATAAACTGTTATGACCATTCAATTCTAATTATATACAGTAAAATCATCGGTTTTAAAAAGATATCCACATCAATTTTGCTAAACAAATCAATCAAAATGAAAAAAAGGGATTAATTGTTGTTGTTAATCTTCTGATAGCTTCTGGAAGGCATTGAAGAGAATATAGGGCACACAGACTCATACATATTGAAAAACCTAACAGATAGAGTTGCACGTATTCTGAAAGAAACATATCCATACAATTAGATTTGCAAAGATACCTCATATGAATAACTAAGCAGCAAGAGTCTGCTTCATGACAGTTTAATAATTTTCAAGCTAAAGCATATATTGGGCAAACCAGACTTAGAATCCAGCACTAGACGTATGGTCACAGCATGAGCCCAGTGAATCCCCAAAGCAGCAACAAGATGAAAATCGTATCCTGTATGATCCTCCACTGCTTTTTCCCTGCTCTGCCCTGCACAAATAAAATATATTGCATTCATAACCCATAGGGAGGATATCACATCTGACAATACTGTCCTACCATGAAAAGAATACTGGCAGGCTTCATCACGAGTTTGAGACCTCACTTGGTTTGTAACAACAACAGGGATTCGTGAAAATTCAGCAAGCGACCTGAATATGTTAAAGAGAGAAAAGGAGCTTTATCACCATCAGAAAGATACAACCACCAACACCAATAAAGTTTCAAATGTCTAGGATTCTCACTTAATAAAGGAAATATGCCAACCCAATAAATGCTGCCTGGCAGGTCCCTGTCCATATTCCCTGGAAAAAAAAATATCAGCATTCTTAACAACTGCAAGAAAACTGGATAATCATTAAATATGACCATTCTATGGGAAGACATGTCTAAGGACACAAAATAATGAAATAAAAGGATTCATAGAGCTGAACTAAAGAAGGAAAACAAATATCATACGAAATACACAACCCATATTTTGACAATCTAACAGAGATATGACAATATATACCAATCTTATCCCTTGCCTAGTACCTAGACAGGGATGTCAAACATGTTGAGGAATGAGTGGGTTCTCGAATCATCCTATAAACAGTTAATAAAGTAAGGAAACATATTTGATTATTCAGAAAGCTAATTCTACTCATATATAGCCCTTCTAACACATCAGAGTTTTGTGATCTAAAATTAGGGACTGATTGTCTTGTGAGTCGTGTGTGTGTGTGTGTGTGTCTGTGTCTGTGTGTCTGTCTGTGTGTCTGTCTGTCTGTCTGTCTGTCTCTCTCTCTCTCTCTCTCTCTCTCTCTCACTCATGCAACGATATACACACGGATATGGAGATGAGTATATAACATGTGAAAAGGCATCACATTATGCTGGCTTGACATCACTAACTTTAAGAGGAGTGACATTTCGATCTCAAGTTTTGTTTAAAACTCGAATTATCACTATCTCAAATGGACGATTCAAAATTTTATAGGACAATGATGGGAAAAATTACAAAAGTTAAAGAAACAAATGTAAAGAAAATGCAGCCAACACACAACTGAATATTTAAATCGTAAAACATAACGTAACAGAGAGAAAACGAAACAATCATTGGAAAAACAAAAATCACAAACACAGTTGAAAATATTATTTTGGAAAACAAGATATGGGATCAGATGAGTGAATGACAACAAGCTTACAACTCCAGTCTCAGTGTCAGTGTTAGTGGTGTCTATCCCCCTCACTTCCCCCTCATTATTGAATTGCCAGGATGCATGTCATTGCAATATATAGATTTATAAGGAAACAACTCACCTGGACCTGGGAAATGATAGTTTTTTTAGGAGAGACGTCAGAGAAAAAGTAATGTACAAGAACGAAAATTATACAAGATAATGCTGTGCATAACAATAACAACATCCTTAACCAAAAATACTGTCTCAAAGTAACCCTCAGTCATCCAACAATGTCTTGTACCCAAATAGAAAATATTTCCAGTACATAAACAATAGCAACAGCATTTAGATTTATCACCCATCAAACAATGTTTCCAGTACATAAAATCTGTCTGCAATTTCTGAGCAATTACTTTTATGAGAAACTTCATGCAAAGATAAAATCTGTCCACTGTGCTCTTGCATCAGCGGACAGAGGTTTGTAAGGGATCTTTGGTTGAAACAGAGGTTCTCCTATCGTCCCATACAAAATAAAATAGAAATTTCATGAAACAGAATTAATACCAGAAATTCCGGATACACGTGAGAAGGCATTTTCACCTCCTGCCACACCCACGACCACTGTAATACCTTTATGGTCGTCAAAGATGCACCAGTTCATTGTCCACAGATGCAAATTAATTTCACAGTGATTCTTTTATCAACGGCAACAAAGCAGGATCCACTTCATCTTTCAACAGTAATTGAACTATCAACTCCATTGTTGATGCATCTGCAGATAAACCCTTCTCCACCATTTGTTGAATAAGTACCATCGCCCTTGATGTCTCTTTGTTACTGATAAGCCCTCTGATAATTGTGTTATATGTGCAACCATCTGGAGAACAGCCTTTCCCTTCCATTTCAACCAGCAACTTTTCCGCTTCACTTGTTAGGCCCCCGATACAGAGTCCATTAATCATTATAGTGTATGTCCTCACATCAGGTTGAAGTCCTTTTGATGATAAACCACAAAAGAGATCCCTTGCAGATTCAATTTTTCCAGCTATGCACAAACCTTCAATAAGAATACTGTAAATCACAATATCAATATCCAACTTCTTCGCTTTCATGTCTCCAAACAATTGCATTGCCTTACAAAGTTGTCGGTTTTCACACAGGCCATGCAGTAAAATAGAATAAGTTTGAACATCTGGAAGTTGGCCACAAGCTTGCATCTCGTAGAACAACTTTTGTGCGTCCTGTATTCTGCCTGTTTTGCAAAAGCCGTACAGAAGAGTGTTATAAGTAATGGTATTTGGAACCAGGCCCTTATGAGACATATCCAGAAAAAGCATCATGGCCTCATCTATTTTTTTATGCTTACAATATCCATTTATCAATGTGTTGTAACTAACAACATTAACCATCGAGCCCTTACTAAGCATTAGCTCGAAAACTTTTTGTGCCTCGTCCATTTCTCCCCGCAAACAGTAACCATCCATGAGTGAACTGTATGTAACCGTATCAGGTTCAATACCTCTTTGAATCATCATTTCAACCACACCTTCTGCTTCCACGACCATCCCCTCCTTACAAATTGTGTCTACCAAGACGCTGAACGTGAACACATTTGGAAAGATATTTTTACTCACCATTTCATTCAACAACCTTGTAGCTTCTTTCCACTCGCCTAATTTGCAAACTCCATGAATCAAGGATGTATAGGTAATGACATTTGGGGCAATACCCTTGCACATCATTTCAGAAAAGAGGTTTAATGCATCATCAACTAGTGTATCCTTACAAAGACTGTCGATGATTGTGTTATAGACAACTAGGTCAGGCTTGCAAGCTCCTTCCTCCATCTTCCTAAGCAACTGAATAGCAGCACTATTGTTACCTTTCATGCAAAAGCCCTTTACTAGTGTGCCATAAGTAACCACATTAGGCTGACAATTACCTCCCGCAATCATTTTGTTGAAAATTCCTGCCGCCTCCGCCTCGCTATTCTCAAGAAGAAAGCCGTTGATCAGAATGTTGAAAGTAATGACATTTGGTTCAAGACCAGCTTTGAAGAATTTTCCCAATACAGATAAACTAAACCCCATTTTGTTTAGATGACAACAACAATTTGTGAGAATGTTTAGAGTATAAACATTAGGTCCAATTCCCGACACATCCATTTGGTAATACAAGGAGATGACGGCCGAATAATGTTTCAATTTCACAACTTGACCCAATATTTGATTGAAACGAACAACTGAAGGCGGAGGACGCATTTGAAGCATTCTATCAAACACATTGAAAGCATCCTCAACAGTTGTGATTTTGGGTGAGTTTCTCACTGGCTGCTCTAGTTGGGTTCTTGTAGATTTGATTGGTTTAGAAGGTTGAGAGTGAAGGAAAGCAAAGTAATCTTTGGCGAAAACAACAATAGTGGAGTTAGAGTGAAGACAATGCATACCTCTCCATCTCCTGCTGCTGCAATAAGAAGAAGAAGCAGCAGCTATATTCCGCATCATCATCTTCAGCACTCAAACTCAAAATGACCCAGTTTCATCCATTAATCGAGGTTTGATAACCCACTTTACCTTTTCCCTTTAACTTCATCCAAAAGTCTTTTAACTTTGATTATGTGGCAATGATGTATTTGTAATTTCGTACACATGGATAATTATCTATCAATTGAGTGGGTGACATGGCAAATGGTGCCCACCTCCACATAAGAAACTTTAAAATCAATTTAAAATAAGAAATTTAAAATAAATAATAATAAAAACTATCAGCCCCAAGTCACCCCTTTCTCGACCCCAATCCCTAGCAAAAACCCTATTTATAAAGGCAAAAACCCTTTTTAGTCTAGGAAAAGGAAAAAGTAAACTTTAAGAAATAGGAAAGCAAATTAACTAATAAGAGATCCTTTAACAAGAATGAATCTTTAAGAATTAGGAAAACTAATAATATGCATTCTGCATCACCTTACTATCACCACCGTCACCACCGCCGCCACCTGCACCACCACCACCACCCCCCTTACCCCCACCTCTACCACTACCACCTCCACTATCAACCTACCATCACCACCACCACAACCACTACCAGCATTATTACCATCACTGCCACCGCCACCGCCACCACCTCCACCACCACCTCACTCCCACCACCACCATCACTATCACCCCCACCTCCTCCACCACCTCACTCCCATCGCCACCACCACTACCACCCCCACCTCCTCCACCACTACCTCCCCCACAAACCACCATCGCCACTGCATTGCCATCACCACTGCCATCGCCATCACCACCACCGACATCGCTATAAACACCATTAAAATCAATAATAAAATTCTAACAAACTCAATTAAAATCTATACACAAATTCAGTCAAAATCTATATGGAGTTTGTAGAATTTAGTCAAACTTAATTAAATTCAATTAAACTCCATCAACTTTATAACTCTTTTAAAATCATTTAAAATCTAAATTGAATACACCCTCCTAAGTCAAAATTTATCAATGGTGGTGTACTTGGTGGCTCGTACCTATCATTTAACTAATTTTTTGTTCATGTGATATCCAAATGAAAAAACCTCTTAGTCAATTATAGTCATGGTAGTGCTCTCCAATTCTCAATTCATTTGTTTTAGAAAATATTTAGGCTCAAGCTTGTTTAGGAGTTTGCCTTCTTTCCTTTTAGAGTGAATAATAATCTCACGTTGTAATGACAAAAATGCAGGACACAGTGACATAATTAATTTTGATGGGGAAAGATTTCAGTGATCAATCAGAAGGAAAGCTGCACAAATTTGCAGGCATGTGCAAGAAATTTAAATGTCATGGCATTAGTGATTGTTTTGGATTGTCTGTCACCTTGTATATAGAAAGATAGATATTCCTCAGAGTTATAACCTCATAAGCAGCATGGCTTCCCCACGCACTAAGCTAACTGTGAAGGAAAGATAAACCAAGATTTAGAACTTGCCGATGGCCCTTTTTGTTTTATCTTCTACTTTTGTATCCTTCTAGCTTCTTTCATGAACAGGGTTTAAAATTAGGCAGATGAGAATGTTGGTTGGCTTATTTCTTGTGTATTGGCCTGTACATAACAAAGGCTCTGATGATCTAAATGCTTTCTAGTAATTCAATTTTGTTGTTCCATTATGTACTCTTTAATATGGTTTGACCAAATTGGATGAAATATTTTGAGCTTATCACATGACTCAAATAATCAAAACAGTTTATGATGCTAAATTAATTAATATTTTTACCTTGACACTCATATCATATGCTTATCACAATTGTATGATAACTTAAGAAGGAAAAGGAAGAGGCCAAAGAAAGGCTTGGGAACAATATTCTTATGGATCAGAATCCAATTATAGGTTGGTTTTCTAGCAAATACTAGGGACATGGTACCATCAATTTGTGTTGGAATTTGTTTATTGGTGAAAATTGGAGCTCCCTTTAAAAGTAAGACAGTTATCTTCATCCCAGAAAAAGAAAGTAGGAGACTTGTAACTTCAGATGAGACCCAACGGCATGCAATAGACTGTGGAATCATGTGGCCCTGCAGTTGGAAGAGGCCTTGTAATTTTCAGTCCAATTAATGTTTGCCTATAGGCTATAAAGTGTGGCAGCAAAAGAGTGCTATAATGTTGATGACTTAGACCTATCTAGTGTCTGCCATCAATGTGCTATTTGTAGGCCCATCACATCAGTAGCAAGTTATCCTTGCCAAAACTTGAAAAAATCATTTTAGAGACAAATTCATGAACTTAGGTATGGTATTAATAAATAAATGTGTTTGTTTACAACATCATAACTCTTCCGAGTCAGGCTGCCAGCGTCTGTTGTGAAATCCACGCCCTGACTTGGAAAAATTATGGTGTAATCAAGTGATTGTCTAAACTACAAAGAGGGGGGCTTCTCTTACACAAACTAATAAGGTGTCATAGGTAGTGGCTTGCACCTTTCCTTGCCGGAAAAAGTTATGGAGATGCTAGAAATTGCCCTTCTGTTTGTGCCCATAAAGTGTTTGACGAAATGCCTCAAAGAAGCTTCAATGGAGAGCTTTTTCGACTATGAATATTGTGAAAACATCATTGTGTAATAAAACACTGTCACGTATATGTCTCTTAACTTTTCAATTTGGGACAATACTCTTAACAATAACTAGTATGATGCACAATGTCATTTATAAAATACAAAACCTCATTTACCACATTTACCCTTGATACGTGAATGCAAAAGATGCAGTTGCGATACTCAATAATCCTAGGAAGGGCATGAAATTAAGAAGTATTGAAAGAAGTAAATCTTTTCATGCCTTAGTTAAAACCTTGACGCATGCGTATATTTGGGCAAACATTGACGTAAAGGTTAATAGTATTTTATAGTAATAATAAATAAATACTTTTTTTGGTCAAAAAATAATTAATTAATTAGAACCCCATTATACTGGCTCTCTCTCTCTCTCTCTCTCTCTCTCTCTCTCTCTCTCCACATCATCATCATCCCAAACTCTCTCCACATCATCATCATCCCAAACCCTATTACCACTGCAGACGGTGTATGATTTTTTATTTTTTATTTTAATTTTTTTATTTTTGTTAAATTTGCAGAAATAGAGATAGGAGGGTTGGCATGGGGCCCTGAGTTGGGATGAATCTGGGCAATCGGCAGACTTGATTAATGATAAATTTCCTTACTTTAAACTATTTGATTCCTTCCCTTTCCCTTTGTCTCTTCGATTTCTAATTCTTCTCCTTGATCCCTTATTTCCTCTTTGTTCTACTGCTCAAGTGTTTACTCTAAACCTATGGACTGTTCTACATCAATTGGTAATCAGAGCCTTCCTTCACTTTCGTTTGCGTTTGCTCTCTACCATGGTGCCCCAAACCGTGGCCAGCCTTGCAGAACAATTTCATGCGTTCCAAGACAAAGTTTCTGACGATATCGCTGGCATGGAAACCTAACTCTCCAAACTCAGCGTTGACCTCAAAGACGAGTTGGTACAGGCTCTCACACATCGTGCGAAGACGGACCTGGCCATCACCAAACTCCAAGACTCCGTTCAGTTGCTTATCAATCACTTTCGGGTTGGACATGCTGAACCTTCTTCTACCTCCGCAGTGCTCTCGAGTTCCTCTACACCACCACCAAAAAGTGGCCTTCTGCCCAATCCACTAGTGGATAAAAAAACTCAAGGCCGTGCCATACGGCATGCCTCATATGTCACATCCCAATATCAACTCTGCCGTAGCACGATATTGTCCGCTTTGGGCCCCCCTCTCTGCCTGCACGGTTTTGTTTCTGGGAGCTCACGAGCAACTTCCCAGTGGGTCACCCATCCTGGGATTGCTCTGGCCCCCAACTCACTTAACTTCGGAGTTCATACGACTCCGAAGCCAGTGAGCTCTCAAAAAGCCTCGTGCTAGATGGATGCGGGTGTGCACATATAAGGCACATCACCCCCTCTCCATTGGTTAATGTGGGATCTTACAATCCACCCCCCTTAAGGGCCCGACGTCCTCGTCGGCACACTCGCACCACACGGCAGAGTGGCTCTGATACCAAATTGTTACACCCCAGGATCAACTCCGCCGTAGCACGATATTGTCCGCTTTGGGCCCCCTCTCTGCCCGCACGATTTTGTTTCTGGGAGCTCACGGGCAACTTCCCAGTGGGTCACCCATCCTGGGATTGCTTTGGCCCCCAACTCGCTTAACTTCGAAGTTCCTACGACTCCGAAGCCAGTGAGCTCCCAAAAGGTCTCGTGCTAGATAGATGCGGGTGTGCACATATAAGGCACATCACCCCATCTCCGTTGGTTGATGTGGGATCTTACATCATAGCTCAACTGGGCTTTCACTTGATGAGCCTAAGGCTCAATTGGAGTCCCCCTTTTCTTTTGGGTCTCTGGCGCCACCCCATTATACCCAACACACAACGGGCCCTTCTATAGTTCCACATGATCAAGGCACTCATCCCCCTCGCCATTTTGACAACGATGTCATCCGCCACATCAAGCCTACCACTCTTACTTTTGATGGTCGTGAGGATCCTACAATGTTGCTTGATTGGGTTCAAGCCATGGAAGATTATTTCACTTGGTACGACTTGACGTATGCTCATAAACTTCGCATTGGTAAGATGACGCTATAGGGAGCCGCTAGACAATATTGGAATTCCATGGAGGATCAACTATACCAATTTGGATAGCCACCTGTGACTCTCTGGGACGAGATGAAATTAAAGCTTCGCGAACAATACCTTCCCCTCTTTTATCGCCATCAATTATATGACCAATTATGGAACCTTTCACAAGGAAGTTTAACCGTTAATGAATTCCACGCTCGTTTTATCGAACACAAGATACGTGCGGGAATTTGTGAAGAAACCGACATCACTATGTCTCGCTTTACCCATGGTCTTCGGGACGATATCAAACGTGAAGTCCGGAGGTTTCGTCCGCATACTTTGGATGCATATTGCCACGCATTGGAAGCTAAAACTTTTTTGCGTCCACAAAGTCGATATACAGGGCATACTGGGCACTCTTCCACTCATACTCCAAACTGTAGTACTCTTAACTCTAAATATGGCGTTGTCAGTCCACCTACTCCTACGATACCTGCAACAGAAAAAGGACCAGCCCCATCCACGACTGCTCATATCGAATGCTATTGTTCCCACGCTAAGGGCCACATCGCCTCCCGTTGTCCCTACAGAACTGTAACCCTTGGTTCCCTCAATGAAGACTCTTGTGTGGATGAGTATGTGGAGCCCCTTGAACCTGTTTATGATCCAGAACTTGATAATTGATGCGAGGAAGAGGCATTTCACCAACTAAGTGTTATGTGTTGTATTTATT